>NW_008659848.1:3038-41629 GCF_000695815.1 Acanthisitta chloris | reverse complement strand
CAGGAAGACAGTCAAAGATTTAATGAGGATCCAAAGGCAATGCAGATGCTAAAGAAACACTTAAGAAAGAAACTTCTATAGCAGAGCTGATTGAAATGTAGTGTATTTGTTCACTTTATGCATCTCCATAATGTTTTTCTATTTTTTTAAATGAGGGAACACTTTAAGGAACTGTTTCAAATCTAAGTGTCAGTAAATGACTATTGAGATAAACCAATAAAGAGATTAATAAGAAATTGACATAAAGAGATGCTTTTCAGCCAGGGACACTAAAGGTAATCCAATACAAAATTTCTAACTGCCAGTTAAAATCAGAAGGATGGAAAGGATCAAATAGGACATCAGTTTTAAAAGAGTCCAAGAGCGAACTAGGAAATGAACTGGTAAATCTGATTTAACTTCAGGCAAACTGTAAAGATTAGAACTGGCAAGGGGTAAAGAAAAGAGAGAGAAAGAGAGAGGGACAGAAAAGGAGGGAGAATCAATGAAGCCTCCATAAGAGAGCAGTCTTTCCAGCCAAAATCAATACAGTACTCTGAACAATTCAATGGCTACTTCTGGAATGTTCCCAGACAGTGGAGCTTGATTCTGTTTACCAATAAACTGTTAGAATTCTCTATGGCAAGCTTTTGACTCATGCCAACTATCATTTAGTCTGGAGAACAGGAGGTTCAGGGGAGACCTTATTGCCCTCTGTAACTACCTGACAGGAGGTTGTAGCAAGATGAGTGTTGGTCTCTTCTCTGAAGTAACAGGAGATAGAACAGGAGGAAATGGTGTTGAGTTATGAGAGGGGAGGTTTAGATTGGATATTAGGAAAAATATCTTCACCAAAAGGGTTGTCATCAGTTCACAACACATTGTCTTTTCTACTCCTTCCTCCTAATGCTTTTTCCTTGCTCCAGCATAGGGTACCTCCAATGTGATACCATCAGTTCACAACACATTGTCTTTTCTGCTCCTTCCTCCTAATGCTTTTTGCTTGCTCCAGCATAGGGTATCTCCAATGTGATATAGTCTTTCGTGATCTGCTAAACATTAGTCCTTCAAGAACTGCTCCAATGTGGGTCCATTCCATATGGTGCAGTCCTTCAGGAACAGACTGCTCCAATGTGGGTCTCCCATGATGTCACAAGTCCTTCAAGCAAACCAGCTCCAGCATGGGCTCTTCTCTTCATGGGGCCACAGATCCTACCAGATCCTTGCTTCTGTGCAGGCTTCCCTCAGCCTCCTTCAGGCACCCACCTTAAGGCTCTGACCTGGGGTCCTTCACAGGCTGCAGTTGGATCTCTTCTCCAGCGTGGATGTCCATGTGCTGCAGGGGGACAGCCTGCCTCACCATGGCCTCCACCACAGGCTGCAGGGGAATCTCTTCTCTAGCATCTCTGTGTGCCTCCTCCTTCTTCTTCTTCTTCTTCACTGATGCTGGTACATGCAGAGCTGTTTCTCTCACATGTTCTCGCTCCTCTCTCCCAGATGCTGTGCAATGTAATTTACCTTTTCTTAAATAAGTTATCACAGGGGTGCTAGCATCACTGCTGATGTTGGCTTTGTTGGGTATCTTGGAGCCTGTTGGAACTGGCTCTTTCCAGCATAGGGGCAGCTTCTGCACAGAATCCACCCCTGCAGCCTGTTCTGCTACCCACACATCTATTTACTCAAATCCCTATGTAGAAGTGGGGGTCTGCTTTTATATTAAAGATCTTACAACACTCCAGTTAAGAAAATAATAATAATTTTCATACTATGGGTCATAAATTTATCCTAACCTACATCATCCTCTAATGTCCCTGTAGGAACAGAAATTCAGCTTTTGACATAATGTAGGACACAAATGTATCTGATTTTACCAAAGTAATAGAATTCTTTTAGCACTGGAAAAAAATGAATCATGTGAGATGAGTCCTATGATACAAGACTGGATATTGTTGATAAAGGAACACTTGTCCCTAAGGGCAAATTATATATTGATCGTCACAGGGGAACAAGCCATATATGAAGACAAATGGGCCCAGCATTCTACTCTTAAACAGGCTATCTCATCTCATCTGTCCATACGAAGCCTGTTCTTCCTTATGCCTTGCAGGCTGCAGGATGTGGTCTGCCATATTTATTATGCACCTCAACAATAAAAATATTTGTTATTAAAGCAAACCATAAAGCAGATAGATGAAGCCTAGAGAGAGAGCGAGCACAGTTTATGGTGTTACTTTGAACTCATTCTCTGTGAATGAATCAAGTTGGAAAGCCATTTGAATACTGTTCATGCTAAGCCTCTAAACCAGGAACATGAAAATGCATCTTATTTTCATTTCAGTTGTAATAGCTACAGTGTAATTCTGTTAACCTTGCTGTAGTTCAGGATAACCAAATTAAAAGTTCATCTACATACATAATTGATTTGTTTATATTTGAATACTGGTCTTGTCACATTATATATTAATGCATAGTAAGCTAAGGAACAGCTTATGGACTTTGCTTACTGTATAAATTTCTTTCAGAGCAAAATAATCTCTTTATTAATACTGTGTATGTATTAGGGCTATACATATAATTTTGTTTGAAATTCAGCCCTGGTAGTCTCCAAATCTTGAGGGAAACAATGTTTGAGTAGTAAATATAAGCAACATGTAAGGACATATGCAAATGCAAGTGCACCTACAGCCATGTCTGCTTAAAATATCTGAACACCTAATGTGTTTTTGCTTATGTGATACATGTCTTCTAGCTGTACACTTTAAGGTGTATAGCTAGGGTGTATAGAATGTTTCTGAATTTTACTTCCATGAGGTCAATTGAAGAAATGAATTTTAGTCTTTCAATCCAAAATGAAGAGGATTTTCAATCTGAATATGGGAGTAGAGAGACCAGCAGTATAAAACATTAGGAATAGAGCACCCACAGAAAGGGACATGAAATCCTCAGGCCAAAAACTGGTGTCTGGGCTCAGAGAAAAACAAGGCAGAAAGGTGACCAGAACAAATCCAGCCAATACCAGCTGTGCAATTACTTTGTCAGTGATGTGGCGATGACAAAGAAATTACACAGAAGTAAATTAAATAGTATTGGTCACTTCTTGGACATAACCACTATTTGTGAAAGTAGTCAGGTCTGATTAGTGAAGCCATCCAAGAGGCAATTAAATGAGCTAAATAGAGATACTTCTGGTCATTTACAACCAGGACACCTTCAGCAATATTAAACCCCATGCCAATAAAACCCTCATAAAATCAGAAGCCAAAATTCACAACCAGAAAGAACATACACAAAGAAATTTGGATAAAGCTATTTGCCTTACATATTGTGATAGAAGTATTAAATTTACTTGGAGAGCTCACTCAGAATGGAAACTAGCTGAAGCAGAAAAGGAAGAGTAAGAATGGATGCTCATATTTGCAGCCCTTTAGAGCTAAAATGAGCACTTCTACACTTTAATGAATTGTATGAGCATAGGTAGTCATCCATGCCTATGCTTATCTTATCTTACTTATGAAATAAAATGTATGAGCTTAGAGTACCCTCATCGTGTTTCAATAGTAGTTAAAGGCTGAAGTTAACTTATACACTATAAGTGTATAAGCCTGATAAACTATATCAGACCCAGAATACATTCAGTTTTTGAATCATGTGACCATGCTTTTCCCAAAAATAACATTTTTAAACAGTATGGAAACATTTCACTACTTCAGAACCATCTATTCTGTGAATACCTCCATACTGTACCTAGTGTGAAAACTTCAGTTTTGCTGTGAATAAGAAGGTGTTGTACACATTTTGCATTAATTATATCTTTTATCTGCAGCATAAACTAAGGCTGCCAGAAATCCCTATTGCCCTTAAGGCAGCAAACATTTTGCATCCTCTTGGAAAGAACCTGAGGGCACCTTCAAGGAATAATCTCCAGACTATTTTCTTTTTTTCTCTACTTGATGTCACTGAAATGGCAAATAGAATAGCTGAAGGATACATACAAATATTGTTGCCAATGGATTGGGTACATGCCAATTCCCACTGCCATCCAGGAGCATCAGCAGCTTTGCCCCAGAGCTCACCTTTGGGATGATTAAACAAGCAAACAAGGTAGATGGGAAGCTATTCTGGCCTTGAGGCTACCCTGAGGGCTGCTATACATAGTAGCATAGAGCCAACATCTGGGACTCTGCAGGCGATCATTGAAGCAGCCTGTGCTTTCAGAGCTGATGCTTCAGGCTCTTGGCACTTCATTTATGTCTTGCTAAACAGTCAGTTTACACTTTCAAAGTCCTTGGAAACTGTATACCTGTAAGACTGTTCAGCTATGAGCTACAACAGTGAAGTGACCATACTGGGTGCAAGTGAGATAGTATTGATGACTATTTTAAAGCGGAAAAAAAATAACATATAATGTCAGCAATTGGGACACTGACATAAATATACTTTTCTTACTGTTCTTACTTATCTCCTGTTTATTCAAGTCCAAAATAGCACAATTAATGTCTAAATATTTTTCCTACATATATAACTTTACGAAGATTTGGAAATAAAAAAAATAATTATAGTTTTGCCCCAGTAGATATCACTTTTCAACAGAATCTTCTCTAGCTGGTCTTATTTGCATGTTATATATGTAGAACAAAAGTATGTAATGAATTTAATGTCTTTTTTCTTACTGGATATGCTAATATAGGGACTTACAAACATAACATAATTTGTTGAATAGTACTGGAGAACAACTTTATCAGGTTATTAAAATCTTGACAATATAAACTGCAATTAATGAAGAATTGGGCATTCTGTCACAGACTTTGTCATTCAGCTAAAGGTTTCTACTGATTTGCAATAATTTCAAATTCCACATTGCAAGAGTTTAATTAGTTTAATTGTAGTTCTTGGTGTTCTAGGTGAGTTCAGATTTGGACAGTATTCTAAATATTTAAAATTCTCCTGGAGAAATGGATGGCATCAAACTGCTGTTGGAAAGCAAGAAGCACTAATTATGCTATGCAGTGGCACATGATGGGGGATATAAGCAATCAGAAAAGTAACACCTACACACTTTGAATTAAAAATTCAAATTTGGCCAATCTCAAAGCAGGCTCTTTTGAATAGCATTTCCAATTAATCCATTATGAACAGACTTAGAAATGTGTTAGGCTAATTTTTTCCCACGTAATTATGGGGATTAAGAATAGATTGAAAGAAACCCTGAGGAGACACTTGGAGGTGTTGGCTGACAAGAAGCTCTACATGACCCAGCAATGAGCAATTGCAGACCAGAAAGCCAAATGTGTCCTGGGCTGCATCAAAAGAAGTGTGGGCAGCAGGTCAAGGGAGGTGATTCTGCTCCTCTACTCTGCTCTCATGAGACCCCACCTGGAGTACTGCATCCAACTCTAAAGTCCCCAACATAAGAAGGACATGGACCTGTTGGAGTGAGGCCAGAAGAGGACCATCAAGGTGCTTTGAAAGATAGACCACCTCAGCTATGAGGACTCTGGGGACATCTAAGAGCATCCTTATAATACCTAAAAGGGGCTCACAAGAGAGCTGGAGAGCAACTTTTTACAAGGGCAGGTAGTGACAGGGCAAGGGACAATGGCTTCAAACCAAGAGAGTAGGTTTAGTTTAGATAACACAATGAAATTCTTTACTGTGAGTGTGGTGAAGCACTGAAACAGGTTGCCCAGAGAAGCTGTGCATGCCCCATCCCTGGAAGTGTTCAAGGCCAGGTTGGATGGGGCTCTAACCAACCTGGTATAGTGGAAGGCATCTCTGCCCATGGCAGGGGAGTTGGAATAAGATGATATTTAAAGTTCCTTCTAAACCAAATCATTCTATGATTCTATGATAATTATCCTGTTTAGGCAAGACCATTGCTTAAAATCCTTGCCAAGTATGCAATATTTTAAATAAAACTCACCTTAGAATTCTATGTTAAACTTTATGACTTCATGAAGCAAAGAAATGAAATTCTCAGGGTCTATTAGTTCATACAGAATCATAAGGCATAGATGAAGGGATTACTGGCAAGCATCAAACCACAACTTTTAAATGCCAGACTTAGTAAGAATGAACATTACTTCCCCTCACTTCACTCTACAATACTATATCTATACAAGATGTCACATAGCCTTTTCCCAAATAGGTACTACTAATGGCTGGTTTCTTTACATCTAAACACTGGATTCTGTTTGCCTGGGAATTCTACTCTTTCATACCTGTGAAGAAAAATGAGTGTTTATAGGAACTCACTTCAATTTAAAAAGCCTGAAAGTTTACTATTCCTCTTGCAGATTCATTTACCACTGAATCATGTTCCTAGTTACACTTAAGAACTAGACATAGATAATTTTTGAGCACATTCATATCCAATTTAAAACTTACACCTGACTTGTATTTGACTACTCAATTGCCATGCTTGTTACGACGTGCACCCATGAGAATATTGGCAAATATGCAGGACACATGACCTGTATTAAGAAAGCAAATGAAACCATTGGTAAAAGACAAATTTTAGCTAGCAACTTGCAAGCTTTATTCTCATGCAGATTTGAACATGCTTTAGCATACATTTGTTCAGTGTTTGTGATCTGGAGATCACAATGTTCCTTCCTTGTTTACTTTAAATGATGTGACTCGATTAAGCAAATTTGCAGCCATGTTCATATATGTGAATCTGTAATTCATAAAAATTTATGTTCTTTTATACCACTGATGTTTTCTAAGAGTAAATACATTTTTATTCAATCTGAAGTGTTTCAATCAAAGTTTCACTCAAATCAAGTACTCAGAGATGGAAGGTTTCAAGGTTAAAATGAATTTGTTTAAGCTGTGTTGTCACCTCCATTCCTGCATTCTTATGGATATTCTGTCAGCTGAGTACACTACTAAAAGTGTTTGCTGAAGCAAAAGTAAAATTTTCTGAAAAACGTTAAAAAACCCACAAAGAATGTGATTTCAAAATTTTTAACGACAAATACATGTACAGTAATTTATGTTCATTAAGTTAGAAAGAGAAACATATCAAACACAAGCTTCTTGTCTAACTAAAGCAGTTTGAACTTCATCTAAAAAATACTTGCAGTAACTCAGCTATGTATAATGGATATTTAGAATTATGTTCACATCACTGAACTGTTTGTTAAAGCTTAACACCCAATTCTCACTTCCTCTGGTTTCATCATCTTTCCTCAGTCTCATGAAGTCACTTGATTTCTTCTACTTGTCTTATTTTACCACACCAGAAAACAGAAAAATGCTTACTTTCTCATCTAACTAACTTCAGACGGAACCTTCTTTTACCGTCACAGAATAAAGTTTGACTGGGAGCTCTTTAACACTTGAACTGACTTTCACTGTTTGCTTATACAGCTTCTCACAGTCTGGAGTGATATCATGTGGAAAATGGAAAAGACAATGCATTTTCCTGACTTTTTATACTTTATGATAGGATAAAAACCTATATATGTAGTATTTTTTCTTGTTAAGTTGGAAAATTTGACTCACTCCTGAGAAACTGAACTAATATGTCACACAAATTACTCCTGCTCCTCAGGTTGGTGGTCGTGATTTCTAATGAAAGTTTCATTTGAAGAAAAATGATGTTTTTCTAGTCGAAAAATCACAAAACCTTTCACAAAAATCATTTGCTCCCTTATGTGACTATTGAAATACCAGTTCTAGCAATGAAGATATGAACTGAGATTCTTTATGGTGAGTAATTTCAAATGCATTCAAACGATAATATGATCTGTGAGGAGATCATAGAAACCAATAGATTGTCAGTTTGGTTGCTATATTTAGCTGCAATTAGTAAAGCCTTTTTCTCCAGAACAAAAATCCCAGCTGTAACACTACAGAAAACTAAGGGCATACTTCCTTTTCCTAGGGGTATTTTTTTCAATTTAAGAGCAAGCTGACTCTTTTGGTACTGTAATACTTAGAAAATTCTATTGCTATTGGCTGTTAAGTTGATGTTGCTCACAGTTCAAGTAAGTCTAGGCTTTATTCTGAGAAAAATGCTTGAAGTTACATGTCAGGATTATAAGTTCATATGAAAAAGACAGTGGTCCTTTCTCACCATCTGCAACAAAGCTAGTATAAATTAATGTCTTTCTAACCAAAGAATGCTTTTCATTTTTTAATATCTTTGACTCATGTGTCAAGATCTGTCTTCAAAGGGCTGATATCTGTCTTATTGTAACAAAGTGAATATCAAAATGAGAAACAGAAGAAAATGGAAAAAAGAGGTGAAAGGGACAATTATGTTCTTGAATAAAGAGGTAGATTTTTAAACCATCATTTCTGTAAGTTCAAACAAAAGTGGTGAGTGGGTAGAAGAGACTTCTATGGACTTTTTAGTGCTGTTTGACAGGAAATTAAGCACCTTTATATCTGCTCATCTATCATGCATTCCCCTTTATCTCTTGACATGTCCTTAGTAAACGGTGACATTTGGAAACAGTTCGATTAAAGTCACCGTGTTCTGGGTAATGCTGCAATCTCTGAGTGTGAAATAAACAAGAGACAAATTGCATTGCATGAATATCACTTCTCAAACAGCAAGTAATATCATAACAGTGGGTATGTATAATAAATTTGAATGAATACTGATTAGTCACTCATGATTATTCTATGCTCTAAGGCCATTGCAATTCAAGACTCAAAAATTATGTCTATGTTAGAAAGAAGACTGGAAAGATGAAACTTTTCTATTAGCTGAAATGCGTTAAGAGGTAAAAGCAAAAGGTGTGTAAATTCTGTTCTTATAGCTTAATAAAAAAGGCAGAATTTTCTTTATTTTAGTGTCTATTTTTTAAAAGGTAAAGTCTATACTAGGGGAAAGTGTTTCACTCTCTTTTCCTCTTTTTTTTCTGAAACTGATGTGTGAAATATAATTAGAGTAATGTTGGAGGAGGAGGGAACTTTTAAATGTTATTAATAGTATGTACAGTCTACTTCTCTACCACATTTCCCTTCCTGTGATATAGGTAAGGTCATGGCACCTGTTACACTCAATGAAGAGAAAACACATAAAAGCATTATAGACAGTAGTCTGACTAAGGGAATAAAATGGAAATTAAAACATGATGTACATCAAACTAAAAGTCCAAGAGGACACAGCTGTGGAATTTCAAGATTAAAGTATTTTAATTTTCAGTTCTTTATAAAAGACTTGAAAAGCCTTCCCTGAGGACTAAAAAAAAAGTATTTTTAGAGGCATTAAAAAGTAGGAAGTGACATTTTACAACTGGTTTTCACTCTAAGAGTGTATGCTAATGCATAAAGAAGACTTTTTTTTCCTTTTTGATGTTCTTCATTTGGCATATATGAAGATATTTTAGCAAAAGAGGAGTCCACGCTATATACTGCTGGTATATTTATGACAGAATCCTTAGAACTTTCTCTGACATTCTTGATCCTTGAAGAAGCTTCTGTCCAGATCAAGATTACTATATTAACTGAGGTTTTGAACAAAGCTATATATTCACTGTGGAAACAATACTGAAGAGATAATTTAATATCACAGTCTCTAGAACTAGTTTTGAAAAGAAAGTTTTCAATGAGTTCCACTTTTACAACTATCACAGCTTTCTTATTGTCATCTACAGTCAACTTCTCTTCATTTATGCAGAAGACACCCACCTGGGTTGTTGAATATAAATGTTATATTGAAGATACATGTATCATGTATGTATGTTTGGTCTTTTGGCTATCCAGTCTTCCCAGAACTTGCTATAAATATGAGCAGTAACACTAAAGGCATGCCAAGTGTCATATATTAAATGTAAGACTCAAGGCACCACCTGTCACAAGAAAGGATATACCTATACATGTCACTCTGTGTGTAGAGACGGAGAAGACACAGGTTCTGCAGCAATAGCAAAAGTTTATTTCTACAATGCTTCTTTTATACTGTTCTTCACACACCGTGTTAACTACCCATTGGTCAGTGATGTGCTAATGTCTATTTATTGGTTAATAGCTGTTTATGCCATGCCCTAACCAACTATCACACTGTGCTAACTACAATTGGTTAATGAAGTGCTAATGCCTATTTTGTGGATTACTGGCTGCTTACCTCTGCCCTTACTAACTAACTCAAACATCCTTCATCTGTGGTTATCTTTTTCTCTCACAAGATGTTTTCTTCGTTAGTGTCATGGGTACAGGCTTATCTCATCAAGGTCAATGCTGCTCTCATTTGTGAGGCCTTCAGTCCAGCTGTTGGCCTTCACATACCTTATACATTAACACAGTTGTGCAACACTCCTACACCTTCTTTCCTGTTGGGAATTTGATTAAGTTGACAGTGATTGTCACTTTGGCAGAATGAACAGTAGGCACAGGTATATATATCTACCAGCATAGAGCAACTACTAGGGCCTCAAGGTGATCATGTCCTTCTTATTGGCATACATTCCAACATCACCTTTGCACCTGCCTATGTGACACAGTGCCATCTGAAGTAGGACATATAATTTTGAGATATCTTCAGCTAGAAAGATCTCTGTGAGGTTCTGTTGCACCAAACAGTATCTCTTCCAGATCCTTTGGTTTGGTTAGCAGAGGAGAATCCTGAAAAATCAATCTTCTGTTTTGCTCTGTTGCTGCACACTCTAAAAAAGTGTCTGATAGACTGAATCTTTATTACAAGCCAAGGGTCAAAAGAGGAGTAAGAGCAGCTGATGAGTTATAACGGTCAACCCAAATGTGACATTCAAGCCTGTGAGCTCTAATGTGAGCATATTGGTGAGCAGGTTTGTGCTAACTGTGCATGTGTTGAGTGGAGATTACAAGCTGAACTGAGCGCCAATTGTTGTACAGTGGTACAACATTTTTAACAGTAGAAAAAATACTCAGTAGAAAGTAGATAATTCTATTGTTTCAATTACTTCAACAAATCCATATTATAATTCATAACTTTATGAAAATATACTGCAAACTCTACAACCCTGATGTTCTCTAGAAACAATGCTTATACCAATAATTAAAGCATAACTCTG
The DNA here is from genome assembly GCF_000695815.1 of Acanthisitta chloris. Taxonomy (NCBI): domain Eukaryota; kingdom Metazoa; phylum Chordata; class Aves; order Passeriformes; family Acanthisittidae; genus Acanthisitta; species Acanthisitta chloris. The sequence goes on along the minus strand of NW_008659848.1, from coordinate 30,644 downwards.
TCCCATGAAGTGTAAGACACACCCAATTGGTACGAACATATGAAAACTGCAGACCTCCGAAGAAAGCAAATAATCAGGTATGCAGACCAAGTCACAGTAAAGTAGACAAACCTCTGCTGAAGAGAGTGAGCGAGCAAGTGATCATCAGCATTACACCTCCTCCACAATAATAAAAAAAAAAGAGCAGCCCAGTGACTTGTGCTGACTACATGAATTTGGTAACTGTGTTGAATGTTGCATGTAAGGGATTTATTCTCAAAAAATTTTGTCATGTTTTCTATGCTTTTGTAACAGATTTAGTAAAAAGCCCATATCTCTATCCTGTGTGTCCAGCTTATTCTTTGGTAGGATGGTGATGCCCATTGTAACATTTCTTATGGGTGTAGTAAATAAGAGAAAATGCTAAATAGAAAAGGAACAATCTGAATTTTTATGGTTTTATGTAGGCTACCAGTAAGGTTTTCTTATTTAACTGTTTTTGCCATTTGTTAAGAAATTCAATCTAAGATAAACAGTGAGTATTTTTCCCTGTATAACATGTTCCTTCCTTTTTATGTCTCTATATACACCCCTTAGATTGTTTTTAAAGTGGACTGTTTGTGAAGCTATACAAGTAAGGACTGATAGGTTGTTGTTTTGGATAACTGCCCCAAAGGGAGAGAAATGCCAATTTAGGATGCCACAAAAACATGGCTGAGGATAATATAGAGGTCATTTTTTTAACCTTCAGCCTAGAGGAAAGTATGTGGAAAATAAACTACAACAAAAATTGAGAGCAGAATTCTTACAGGAGAATTACAAATCATGGGTCTTTCGGGGTTTTTTTTTAATATTAGTGTAACATTTCTCTTCCTTCACTCCTGACAGGAGAATTACAAATCATGGGTCTTTTGGGGTTTTTTTTTAATATTAGTGTGACATTTCTCTTCCTTCACTCCTTCTCCCCTTATCCAGTTTATATAACTTGCAGTGAGTTTAAAATTAGACCATCTTCTAAAGTCTGAGAAAATGTCATTGCATTTGATCTACAAAGTATCCAGCATGCTTCAGAGTGCTGTATAAATAACATGGTGGTCTAATTCTGTGCTCAACCTTGAGAGGTGTCAGAAGGAGTAGAAAGATGATTTTAAAGTTATTTTTATTCTACTTAGATTTTGCTTTGACTGAGAACAGATGACGTGTTGTAACTATTTTTTTCGAATAAGCCAAATGTCTACAGGTTTGAAAGTTTATGGTAAAACTCCTTGTTACACTGCTCAAAGGAGTGCTACAGAAAGAACTGTGCAAGTACAGTGTAGTTTCTGCACTAGGTGAATCTGCTGTGGAGGTGTTAAAACATCTGCATTCCAGTGTAATGATTTATATGGGGAAGACTGGAAGAGGCCTGGTAGTCTTTTAAAGACCCAGAATTGTAGCTAGCCCTGTTGTCAAGACCAATTGGTGCTAGAGACGGGAAACCACATGGAAGCCTGTTTTTCAGCTCACAGATTTAAGACTTCCAGTTCAGAAAGAGGATTTGTGCAGAGAGAAGCTTATTAGCTAGTGGACTGAAAAGACTAGCTGCCTGATTCAAAAGGGTCTAGAAATTGTTTTCTTTTCCCCTTCTCTTGAGGGGATGGGATTGCTCTCTTTGTTAGCTTGATGACTAATCAAAGTCATGTGTTAATTCTCTAGCTGAATTGCCCTGGTACTCTTATCAGAATTTGACCAGTGAACAAACACTGCACCACAAAGTTTTGAATCAGTATGTTTTAACTCAAAGGAGATTAGCCACAGAGGCTGGTTTTCTTGGTTTGCTACTTTCACTGAGTTTTCTTTACAGTCAACAGAGAAACAAAGCCTCTTTCAGTGAGAGCTTAGAATATCTAAGATAGGCTGGTGCAGTCACCCCTGAAGGACTTTCTTTTGTTTCTAAAGAAGGTCATTAGATTACTTGCCACCTTCAGCAGAAGTACATCCTTTTTGGATACCTTTTTTTGTGTAAGAGGCTCTAGCAGTTGTGACGCTACATATTTTGTCAATATTAAAAGGGTCATTGAAGCAAAATTCTGTGCACTAAGCTTAAGCCTTCCAAACTGCTGTCTGTATCCTTCTGTTCAAATCCATTAAAAATCTTCAATATTGCCTAAAGAAAAATGGAATTTAGACGAATCGACAGCATTCATTGTAAGATTCTGAGCATGGAAAGGGGTATCTGCAGGCTACTTCAATATTTCATATAGTCACAAAAGAATTGTTCTGAGGATTTTTTGAGGGGGGGACATGACTAGTAATAAAAGTGATAGTTTTATTTCAGTGTCCAAGTGATAATAAGAAACTTCAATACACTTAAGTTTTGAAAGAAACAGATTTTGTTAGAGGTCTTGTTGCTTTATTGGCTCAATCACCTGGAATTTTTTGACTGTACAAGGCTGTTAAATCTTAAAATGAAAAGGTGTGTTTCTTTCAGCTTACAAACTTCTGTTATGATCCTCCTTGTAGCAAACATTTTAAAGAAGAAAATGCATTATTAACTCTTTTGTTTTATATGGCAGCTTGAATAAATCTGTTTCTTTAGTAAAGAGGTCTGTAATAGGAATATGGCTGTTTGCCATGCTGGATTTGAATAGTAGCTGATTACTCTTACTTGGTTTGCCTCCAACAGGAGACAAAGCTTAAAGGTTATGAGAAAAGGACCTGGGGAATCAGCAACAGATTCTACATGACTTAATTAAATTTGTGTCACTCTGTCTTTGGATAAGTTCCCTTTCTGTGGATGCCACACAATATCCCTATCATAAAATCCTTCATGTGAGACTAGTTCTTGTGTGCATGAATTGCTGTTAATCCCTTTTGACTTCATCAGTCTTCTCCAGAGATCCATAACAGTCAATGGATGACCATCTGACCTTCTGCATTGGGAAGACAAAAGCCATTAGTCCAAATGTCCCCTCCCTTCTTCCTTTTCCCCCCACTTTACATGCTGAGCATGATGCCACATGGTATGGAATATCCTTTTGGTCAGTTGGGAGTCACCTGTCCTGGCTCTGTCTCCTCCTAACCTCCTATGCACCTCCAGTCTCCTCACCAGTACAAAAAGCAGAAAAGGCCTTGGCTCTGTGTAAGCTGCACAGCAATAACAAAAACAGCCCTATTATCATCACTGTGTTCAGCACAAAACCAAAACATAGCCCCATCCCACCCAAAACCAGTACACCTTCATCTTTACTTCCTGAAACTTTGCTTTGTGAAGCTCTGCCAGATGATACTAAAAATACAAGAAACTTCTATGTGGTCTCTAAATAGAGGCTCTCATATCATGCTGATTCTTTTGCATCAACTTATTTGTTTCTTTTTCTGTTCCCTTAGGTCACTGTCAATACTGTCTGTGAGCATCATCACCTTCTCTTTTCAGCAGATATCTTTGAAGAGGAAAGATATCAATTTGAAAAACTATTCTCTAATTGCCTGTTTTAAGTACTTTTGCACCACTTCACATACCTGCATAACTGCACTGTGGTACTAAAGAAGAAATTTTCTTCTTAACTTAGCTGGTAGTCATTCAATTGTCCAAATTACAAGCCAAACCCTTTTTATGTGAAATTTTTTTCACTGCTTGTAGACATATTATTCATTAAAATGACTGGTAAGTGTAGTCAGGTGTATATTTAAACTTCACTAATGTAGCTCTTTAAGGATCAACAAACACATTTAGAGGGACTTGGGAAATGAAATGTATTCAGCAGATGTTTTGGATTGAAATATTTATGCAAATTCAAAGTAACTTTAAAAATAAAAAAGGGGATATTGAAACCAGCAGTGAGGAGAAAGACTTGGGCGTGACAGCGGATGAGAAGCTCACCATGAGCTGGTAGTGTGCACTAGCAGCCCAGAAAGCCAATTGAATTCTGGGCTGCATCAAAAAGAATGTGGCCAGCAGGTCAAAAGAGGTGATTCTTCCCCTCTACTCTGCTTTTGTGAGATCCCACCTGGAATACTGTGTGCAGTTCTGGTGCCCTCAACATAAGAAGGACATGGAAGTGTTGGACCAAGTTCAGAGGAGGGCCAAGAAGTGGATAAGAGGATTGGAACACCTTCCCTATGAGGACAGGCTGAGGAAGTTGGGGCTGTTCAGCCTCAAGAAGAGAAGACTGTGTGGAGACCTCATAGCAACTTTTCAATATCTGTAGGGCCTACAAGGGAGCTGGAGAGGAACTCTGTTAGGAACTGCAATGATAGGACAATGGGTAATGGATTCAAACTGAAGAAGGGGAAGTTTAGCTTAGATATTAGGAAAAGATTTTTTACTATAAGGGTGGTAAGACTTGGAACAGATTGCCCAGGGATGTGGTGGCTGCCCCTACCCTGGTGGTGTTCAAGGCCAGGCTGGATGAGGCCTTGAACATTCTGGTCTAGTGAGGACGTGTCCCTGCCCATGGCAGGGAGGGTTGTGACTAGATGATCTGTAAGGTCCATTCCAACTCTTAAATTCTATGATTGTATGATTGTATGATTTCTTTACCTAAAGAGTTCTGGTTTCATAATTTTGACATATAATTTGAAGTCAGTGGAGTGTAGTCACTGAAAGAGGTTTCACGCAACAAGTTTCAGGAATGAATTCTTATTTTTCTGGTCAGTGCACAGGAGAAAAAAAGCTCTCAGGAGGTCCAAAAAAAAATATTTTTACTTACGAACTTTGGGTCACCCATGTGGAATAAGACACTCGGTAAAAGGAAAATCAGTAAACTTCACAGCATTCAAACATTCCGTGCAAACTTTAACTCAGCATCCCATTAGAGAACAAAGCCCTTAGCTGGGCCCTGTTCGTGGCACTTGGCAAGTAATTAAGGGGATACTGCTCAGTGCAGCTTGTAACTTAATATGCTGCAAAGGAGAAAAGAAGAGAGAAAGGGAGAAAAGTAGAGAGAAGAAGAGAGTTAGAAAGAAAAAGAGATGAGAAAGAGGGGTAGATAGTCACCGCCCGTGGATCGAGCGTGGTCTCATCAGCTTCCAGCCCAGGGTGGTGGCACGTGCCACATGGCGCATGTCTCACTGTCCTTTTATCTGTTCCCTTCACCCAGGGACTGTCCTAGTGTGAGGTTACTGCTGTGCTGCACTCTAGGCAGAGCCAGAGTGCTTCAGCATCCATCTTGGGGCTTGCAGCAAGGCCACGAGGTCGACCACTACCATTTCACGGCTCACATCAGAGCCATGTGGTCACCAAGGCCGTTAAGTGTAGACCTGCAGTTACCTGCTAAGGCTCAAGGGGCTGGGGAGGAGCAGCCACTGCCAAACTTACACAGAGCTCTGTTCCCCGCACCATTTTCCCAACTGGTTGCTTTGAGCCAGACAACTTTTCCTCTGGTCCCCCACACCCTCTTAACTTAAACATCTTAGCAAATCTTAGTTTAACTTCGTATCTTTAACCATATTTTATTTTCCTTGAAACATCTCAGTTATGTCTCAAAATAAAAAAAAAACTTCAGCAAGCATCAGCTTTCATCCACAATGCTAAGGAAAGCCTTAGTTAGCATTGTCCTGGCATTGTCCTCTGTGTTACTTAGAATAGTTCTGTTAGTATTGGCAGCGCTGATTAAAGAGCAAACTTTTAACAATGGCATGAAAAGCATCACAAAATGAAGTTCAATAGAAATGAACCCATATGCACATATATATGTATATCCAAACATTATTATATTTTTATGTATACCTGCAAGAGTTATTTATTTCTTTGTGGTGGGTTTGGGCCAGCTAAATTTCTGGGGATCTATTAAAATATTGGTCACCTTAATGTAAAGTGTAAAAGAGGGGGAAAGCAAAATTACTGAAAATGTTATACTTACTGAGACTATATATGCATTGAGATTTGAGATTTTATCACAGTTTTCCTTTTTTTAAAAAAAAATCTGTGGGATGTCATGCTTTTCAAAGAGGAGGAGTAGACTAATTGGGTGATAAAACCAGCTATGTACATAGGGCTGGATCTCAAACCTGTCAAAATCAAAGTATGTATTTTCATTGATCTTCCACTTTCTGAAGTATTACCAGGTATCCACAACACAGGAAGAAAGACAGCAGAATAAAAATTGAGAATGCTTTCTTTTTCTTCTGTTACTTAAGTGCAACAAGTGACTATAAGAGGTATAAAGCTTTTCTGGGGAGGGGAAGATAATGTTTAAGTTGTCAGAGACACTTTAATCTCAGCTACTCTTTTTCTTTCCAGTAGTTATAAAGATATTAATAAAATCTGAGAAAAATGTCATGCAGTTATGAAAACAGTTCCAAGTGAAGACTATGCAATACAGTTATGAGGGATTATACTTTACAATAACTCTCAGATGTATTGGAACTCAAGCATGACTTAGTTGAGGTAAATTCTGCTTTTGAAAAGCTAATTTTGAATCAAGTATCCTGTACATTGCTAACACAATAAATTCAGGTACAATCAGTTGAGCAAGGCTGCATATATCTTCTAATTAATTTATTTTTATGTTGTCAATGTTTTTTATTCTGATGGAAACTAAACTGAAATCCGATCAACAGACTGTATATAAGGAATTATATTTTACATTTTATTTAGTGCCTATGAGGACCTATTAATGTCAGAAGTGATATACAAGGCTCTAACTTATCTCATTATTTGATTCATACCTCTTCTACCCATCAGCATGTGTCTTGCTTGCTGGTTAGAGATGTTTGGAACTGAAATCTTTTTGACAATTAGAATTCATTTTCAATAAATGTATTTAACGGAATCATCAAGCAGATTCCTGTAAGATGTTTAGTTGGAAACGATTCCTACACACCAGAAGAATGTGCTAAGTGAGAAGAAATCCTGTTTCAGAAAGATTTTTTTGCCAGTGATACTGAATTCACACTGAGAGGGATTTCTTTTGGCATCAAAATCTGCAACAGTTTTACCTTTCCTTTCAAACATATACTTTTATCATTGCAATTACATTGGGCTTGGTCTGTATGTTCAGGACCAAGAGAGTCTCTCAGCTCATGCTGTGGTGAAAGAAGCCTGGAATTACGGGTAAGGTAGACTTTGATTGTATAGATAGATATGGTAGTCTCTGGCAGTATTCTGAAAATCAGTGGCATTTAAGTGTTAATACTAATCTGAATTGCTAAATGGAGTTGTTAAAGTAATTTGTTAAGTCTTCAAATCTAGAAAAGTTAAAATCCCCAAATCAGTTAAAATTATGAGAAATAACAGCAGATTTTACTGAGATTCATCATGTCACTTTTGACAAACAGAATGTTTAAGGTTTCTGTTTGTGTCTGCAACATCTCTAGCAACATATTTTTTCCAACACTTTCACATCCATTGGTTTGTTCTGCTCTAAGAGTACATTCATCCCAGTAGAGAACAAAATTGAGGACAGAAAGACATAACATAATACCTAATCAAAAGTCTTGACTACAGTCATGTGATTTAGCACCAGTAATAAGATCATGACAACCAAGCTTTTGAGCATGAAATTAGAGCAAAGGATTTTATTTGTTTTACAGCCATGTTGTCAAGGAAAAAAAAGAATGTTAAAAATTCTTACCTTTGTGTTTAATTCAGCTGGAGAGCCTCATCTCTGTTTCATTATCTGTCCTAGAGAAAGTCATCCCAAAAAGTCAAAGCTCCAACATTCTGCCTGATTTGAAGCTAAAAACCCATCCATATTTTCACATGGTATTTGCTTAACATTTTTTCAAATGTTCTTTTTTTCCACTGAGAGAGAAGGTCAGAGCTGAAATGTTGAGATGGATTTGTTGAAACTTTCAGAGAGGAAATGTTGGTCTTATGCAAGGTCAGAATCAGAATTTAATTTTAAAAATCCCAGTGAACCTAGGCAGAACTGTGGGTTCTGAAGGGAAGTTTAGGAAAGGTCTTATTGTTGAGGTACAATGGAACTTTAATCCTGTTTGCTTTGTACCGTGGGTTCATTGGCCTGATATTAACCTTATAAACTATCAAATGAAAAAAATCCAGTGTTGTAATTAGGGGAATGGCATTGTAGCTCTACTAGCCTCACTATAGAAGCACAAGATTTGTAAGCAAACTGTCAAAAGATTACAATTGCAGAAAATGTCACTTCTTTATTGTATCTACCTTACAGGGCAAATCACATCTGCATCTAAAACCATGACATACCTGGATAAATTCTGTCTTTTCTGTGCTATAAGAAAATAATTCCATGGGACTAAGTATGATTTAGAAACCTATTAGTATATCCGACTGAATTGTCAGTCTAATAGTGTATTAAAATTGTGTATCAGGAGAAACCAAGAAGAGAAAAGCAGGGGGAAAAAAAGGAAAAAAGTTAAAACTTCTTAAACATCAAAGTAGCTATCAAGCTAGTTTCCTATAGACCAGCATATTGTGAATCTGATTCTCATAGAACATCTCAGTCAATTAAAAAATTTGTTTACTCTATCATGTCATAGGAACATGTGACAGTATCCTGGTATCAATCTCTGTGAAAAATAATGAAGTATTATTTTCTTAGTGAAGATTCCACACCACCTAATTGTAAGCTTTTATACTGTAGAATATCTGTGGATTGATTTCCCTATATTCATGTTAAAAAGGGGAATCCTGCTGTGAAGGAGTGTTCTGAGGTCATAAAATAGGTTCCTCTGGGAGATATTCTTTTATTCTGTTACCTCTGTAATACAATAAACCTAGGCTAAGACATGCTGTACCCAGTTGTAGGCAGTATAAATACCTCTCCTAACACTATGTTTACATATAGTGAGAAGTTTCATAGGGACTCCTGGATTGTCAATCCAGTTCTTTCCCATCAAATTCAACCACACCAGGTAACACTTTTGATATAAAGATCCAGTCTGTTTTGCAACTAATTTATATTTTGACTGTTATTTCTAGAACCTCACTACTAAAATGGTAAGAAACCTCTTTTCTTATGTCCAGTATAAGTGTATGGTGGAAAAAGAATTATGAAAAAAAAGTGATTGGTACACAGTAAAAGAAAAATATAACTAATATAAAGCATTCATGGAGTGTTTGAGACATGTTGAAATTAGAAGGGAAGTTGAAGGGAAAGGTTGACAGGAGGTAACATTTATTGAGCAATCTGAGAAGCATTCTCCTTATGGGCATAGGGATTTTTTGCAGCTAACTTTAGCAATTAAAAAGCTAGCTAGTATGTTCCTTGAGCAGTGACAAAAGCTATGCACAGCAGAGCTAGACTGCAATTTTGTCTTTCTTTTAAACATCTCCCTTAGAAGGGGCTTATATGGAACGTTTCCCTCTTTATAAAAGAAATTCATGCTCCAATCCTGGAAACATTCAAGGGCATGCTGGCTGGGGCTCTGAGAAACCTTAATATACAGAGAGCATAGTAGGCTGTCCAAGACTAGAAAATTACTTTCAAGCATTTGTATATAGAGTAATTGAATCCCATCATCATACAGAACGTAGCTTGCAGTGGAGGGAGAAAATTACTTTCAAGCATTTGTATATAGACTAATTGAATCCCATCATCATATAGAACGTAGCTTGCAGTGGAGGGAGGACAGGCAACTATAACAAATCTATCAGAAATAAAGAAAGTTAACAGTGTGTATCACAATTGCTACCTTCTGTTACATAGGTTCCCACAGAAAGCAGAAATTTGTTTTTAGCCTCTGGAGGTGAATTAATTATTCCATGAGACATTTTTTCTATGTATTTCAATGTTTTCTTAAATGTCAAAACCGCTAAAAGTTTATCAGTGTGTATTACTGTATTCAATTGAATGTTGCTTCCGTATCCCAGAGCTGAAGACCACTTTTCAATGTTTTCTTAAATGTCAAAACCACTAAAAGTTTATCAGTGTGTATTGCTGTATACAATTGAATGTTGCTTCTGTATCCCAGAGCTGAAGACCACCCTTTTGTGATGAAAAGTCAGTAATATGTCCCTGACTAGTTAAAAATTATTTCAGTTGAAAAAGAGGCTAAATTGGGGATAGTGTCTAGTTAAAAATTATTTCAGTTGAAAAAAAGAGGCTAAATTGGGGATAGTGCGGCAGGTGGTAAGGGCCTCAGGAGCTTCCCCTTGCATCTGGCTACCATTTTCATTCTGCAAGGGCATATGAGTGAGAGAGTGTGCTCCAGGGAACCACCTGGAATGAAATAATCCTCTACAGAAATGGAGTATAATGAGTCTAGCCACTGGGTGGTAAAATATCAGTGTTTGTCTGGCAGTTTGGGAGTTCACTTGCCAAGATAATTCACCAGTTTTGTACCTCCAAGATGCCCAGTAAATGGGGTTATGGAAGAATACCCTTCTGTATTGCATTTCCTGCCTAAATTCATTCCTGTTTCAGGTTACACAGATCTCCACTTTCTTGTCGGGCCCTACTGACTTAATTTGAAGCCACAGATAAACAGCACATAGGGAAGCAGCATCAGACTCTACATAAGCAGAAATGAATAAATGCTTGAGTTGGTGTCAGGCCATATGTACCTTGGTTTAAAATGCATTAGTGATCACAAACAGTCCTGAAGGCTACATCTGTGTTAGTGAATAAAATATGATCATTCTTTGACAGTGGAACAGGTAGCAGCACATGGCCTGTGTCTATATCACTAACGTCTCACAAGCTACAGCACAGAGCAGTCATGTGCAAAATAGCCTGATCAGTGGCAATTCCTGAATGTTGCTGAGGAACTGTTCAGAAACGTGATTTGGCCTGAATCAAAGTCATGCTAGGGGTCATCCTAAGAAAATTAAAGTGACCAATAAAGAGCCTGCTGGAAGAGGTGCTCCTTGTCAGGGGCAAGATGACGAAGTTGCTCAGTCAGCTGCATCTTTATGCTATAGAAAGTGAAAGAATGGGTGGATGTGAATTATAAGGAAGAAGGGCAAACTTGACTCCCTGAAATGGCACATATCACCACACCATAATTCATGGCCATGGCCTGGAAAGGTAGTTCTGCAGGGGATTCTGTCCAATGACCCATGAGGATATGCTCATTTCTTAAGGTGAACCATGATACCAGTGCATGTATGAAGTCTATTTTCTGGCACAGATACTGCCAGAGTAACTGAGACTTGTATGACAGCTGCCAAATATCAAGAAGTCATATCCACACCACTATTGTGAGCTCAGGTGGTGCTATTATACCTACTGATGGGGCCAGTTAAATGGCAAGTTTCCTTCGTTTTTCTAGGTTATGAAGGAAATTGTTAATAAAGTTCCCCTCACTCTTATGTAGAGACCATTAAAATTCAATTTTTCATTAAGTACAAAATATTTTTGAACCTGTTTCTATAGATAGGTTTAAAATGTGTTATGTCTTATTTCTTCTATGTACAAGTGAGTTTTTGACTTCCCATTTAAATTATTCAGAAAATGTCCTACTGATATTTAAATGTTTGCAGTTAAAAACCCACAACACCTCTTCAACACTAGCCTTTTTTTCTCTCCTGTCACATATGGTACACATTTCTGTATGGATTAGAAAAATGTCATGTTAAGGACCATTTTCCTGTAACTTTTTTTTATGCTACTAGAAAACAAGCCCAAATCAACCTGAAATTTATACCAAAAAATTACTATTCCAAACAGTTGCGAACAGATAGGGCTGGAGAGAAAAGAATATACTGGAATTATTATTTGTGAAGAATAAGTGTTCAAAAACACTCCACAATGCACTCTAACATCACAAGCCCTGCTAACTGAAAAATGGCAAGTTTCTTTTTGCCAAACAACAATGTCAATGAAGAGGCTAATGGCAGATAAATTCCTTCATTTTAGGGAATGATTTAAAGACAAATCAGTCTTTACTAGATACTGCATGATATGGATCAGCTGTGAAGATGCTGAAGGGGAGTCCAAAAACTCTCGCAGCACTCTGCTGGTTTGATGTTGAGTGCTACACTGCTAACATCTGACAGGATGGCAAACTAAGTAAGTTCAAATAAACCAGAAGGAATATCTCCAAAATTTGGCATGCATGTTAACCCAAAAGAGCTGGCTGTCCACATGATTATTAATTCACTTTTCATTGTCTTTCTCTTATATTGGTTACTAAAACATTCTTTATTTTGATTGTATAGAACCACAGGGGAGATACAGGAGTTGTATATTGGGGAAAATCCTATTACCATAACCAGTCCACCTCTATTATACTGTTCCCTGCAGGAAAACAATAAAATAGTTTGCTAGTTTATAATTTTCTTCTCTTTTGCAGTAGGAATTAGATGCTTATCTGGAGAAAGAGGATTAAAGTGTAAGTTTCAGATTTTTTTTACTCAAACATGTCTAAATCCTCCCAGTGATAAATGCTTTGCTGTTCTGGAGGAAGAAAATCAGCATGAAAGCATTATCATACAGTTCTTTGATTACCTGAATATCAGAGATGATGCTCTTGTCATCTATAAGCTTTATTTTGAAAGCACAAGTGAGATGGTTGAATACAAACAGATAGTATGGCACCTGCCTGTCAGATAAGAATGAAAGGTAAGCTTGGCACCACAGGGCATGGGGGAGCCTTTGTTGCACCTCATTCAATGGTTTGTGTGTTAATGAAAAGACCAGTAATAATAGCCTTTCTGCAAAGCCGTGCGTAGGACAGTATTTAGACAAGATATCATGTCTAGTATGACTGGAGACTGTTCTTTCTGCAACTATTTTGTTCATACCTCCCCCATTTTGTTAACATATCTGTTTAAAACTGCACGCCTAGAAGACCTCTGTTCTTTAGGACATCACTCTCAGAAGGGTGAGAAGTACACAACAAGGAAGTTTATTCCAAAGAAATTCAGATTTCCAGGGGGATGACTACTTAGGTGTACTATGGAGCGCATAATTTTGATAAAAGCAATCTTTCTGAGAAAGAAAGAACAACAGAAAAATGTAAGATAAAACCCAAAACAAACACCACTCGTGATGCTGCTTTCAAATTAGTAAAATATATAAGTATGCACTCGATATCATCTCTGATGAGAAATTTGTCCTCACCTACATGGTTCCTCTGAAGGAGGTGTGGTTCTATCTAATCATTCATCGGTTTCTGTCATTTTGTGATTCTGTTTTTTTCCTAGTTAAGGTTGAATCACTGAACTGGCATTTCAGGGACCAAGAGAATAAAGGAAGATGATTATCTGCAGAAAAAAAATGAGGGCTCTAAAGAGAGAAACTATTCAAACATCTCTGTATAATGTGAGTACAGAACATTACTGAAAAAATTCCTTATGCTGGCTAAGACTCATTTCAGCATGACAAGCAATAAATGTTTGAGCTCTAACCTTCTGCTAGAGCCCCCCTCTAATTACCTAGATATGTCAGGTGGTAAGTCTTGCCACTCTGAATAAATCTGACATCAACAGATTTCTCCTCCTAATTTTTATTTTAATAAGTAAGCCATACAGCATCTGTGAAGTTACTGATAATGAATGTTAGGAAATAGGATTACTCAAGTGAGTTAAATCCTTCTGCCTTTTCATTATACACTATATAATACTCAAAACTCATGTTCCGAATAGATGCAGAACAAGTAACTGGAACTTACATATTTGTTCCCTATGCCTCTAGCTCAGTCACTAAACAGGTTTCAGGCAGTATAGGCCATGTTTATGAGAAAACCTGGGATGACCACGGTATCTAAATGTACTTATCTGCATTGCTTTGTTCAGAAGCTCTCCAGCAGGTTGTGAGTGTCTGGATATATATGTTTGTGTGTGTTAGATTACTTTATGAAGTGATCTCATTTTGACTTGATGTGGCCTGATTTTTAGCATCTAGTCAAAGAGTTTGCACCTAAAAGTCCAGGAGACATTTATGCCTACAGTCCTGCTGACCCCTTGAGTTATGATGGGGCTAATTTCTACAGTTCCCAAACAGCCAAGCTCACTTACCCATTCCTCTGGCATGCTTTCCCCTCTTAGGTATACACTACTATTGGCCTTTTCTTACCAAGCCTGTATGATACTGGCACTGGACTGGATCCACTGTATCTTCACTTCAAGTTTGACTACATTGACAAATAAATCCTCAAGGTAACAGGGAATATCTTTCCAGTAAAACCAGTAAGCTCTTTTCCCTGTTAAATTCGGCTGAATTAGATTATCTTATCAACAAAGAGATCAGAAAACTATGATGCAAAGTATGCAGTCCTATCAGTAACTAAGAACAGACATGTAATAACTTATATTGGATTCAGTTTCATAATAATTCCTGTGTTAGTTACATATTTATTATAAAGAATGCAGCTCAGTCTGAAAAATTTGTGCCTTGATAAAGTGGTCTTTGGTTTAGTATCATATCATGTCTTGATTAAATCTTGAAGAAAATGAACATAGCACATAATAAATGGCTTAAACCAGCTCATAGACTGATCTTACCAAGCATTTTAAGTGTATAGAGATCAGTAAGTGGGGGTGTTTTTACTGGGATTCCATACATAGAATATTTTTATTAAGTGCCTATATTAGACAATGTTACAAAGCTTGTGCAAGATATGCTTAGGGGTGGAATAGTAACTAATGAGGAGGACAAGTGATCAGTTAACTCATCACTCTGAAACAAATGGTGACAATCTACCAAAATGTATTTTAACACATTTCAATAGGGGTAATACCAAAGGCAACAAATAACTAGGTCTATACATAAAGAAGTGGAGACTACCTCAGAAAGGAATTATTCTGTAAATGACTTGATCACAGAACTTCCTTAATGTGACCTTTCAGTCTCATGTTGGAGCAAAAGGGCTAACATTATCCATGTGAGAGAAGACTGCCAGGTTAAAGTAGGAAAATAGTTTTGACTTAGCATGCAAGAAACCGAGAGACCTCTGCAAGGATGTGTCTACTGCCAGTGTCCACATCCAGACAAATATGGAGACACTGAAATAGTTCAAAGAATGAACATAAAAATGCTCTGAGAATCAAAAAAAAGAGTTATTATTTGAGGCTTAAAGAATTCAACCAACTTAGCTCATCTGCAGAGAAAATTAAAACATGATTTTATCAGAGAAGAGATCCTGATTCAAGTAAAATGGATGTGATAGTGGGAGTGCTCTGTACTTCAGACAAAGACATAAGAAGAGCCAACACTTGGAAGCTGAACTTGGATGAATTCAAGCTTGGAAAAGAAATTTATTCTAAAGCAGCAAGATTAATTTATATCAAAATAAATGTAACAGACACACCAGCACATGAGCTTTTTGAAGTGCAGTCTAAAGGTTGTGCTTAATCCATCCAACTTCTAGAAAAACTGAGAAATAGAACATGATTGATTTTTCCTTTCTGGGCCTCAAATCTCAGATACGTAATTACTAATTCAGGAAAGGGAAGGAAGTCTATTTTGTTAGAGGCATAAGCCAGAAAATGCAGTGCTTTGGAAACTGATTTGATTTCCAGTGTTGCTGTGCTTATGACTGAGTGGTACAGCCTTGTATCTAAGAAGATAGGAGCTTTACCCATTGCTGAGGAATTTATCCTCTGTATGGATTCTGTTGTGCTGAAGAGGGTATGAAATCTTCCTGTGACCATTGTATCTGTGAGGGCTGCTGCTCTCTGTCCCTCCATTCAATTTTGTTGCAAAGGTTTTCAATAGTTATTACTGATGGTTAGGGCACAGTAAAAGGGATGGTAGGAGAAAGATTTGGAACACATTTTCATTTGTTTTAGAGACAATGTTGACAGCAATCTATGAAAAATTTTTTGCTTCCCACTGCTTCCTCCAACCAATCATATCAGAAACTCTGTGAAGTCTATTAGTGACTTTGCAGTTGATTTAATTTCTGAAATGTGAGAGTGACAGGAAGCTTTGGAAAAGGCTAAGATAAATAATTGTCACCTTTTTCTTTGTTCTTAAAAGTTGACATCTTCTCTGAGAAAACAAACTTTCTTTACAGGGAATAATTTTTCCTTTCCTCAAACCACATTTACCAAAGTCTTGATTATTATTATTCTTTCAATTGATGTGTGTCTTCCTCACATGGCAAAATGACAGATTGAGAGCTTACAATAAAATTGTCCTCTTTTTATTGCTGTGCTGATTGTGCATTTCAGCTATGTCAACTCTGTTAGGTTGAATAATTATTGAAGGACTACTTACACTATTTAGTGATGTAAAATGTACATTTTAGTTGAATGTCTGCAACAGAGAAGATATGAGGGAGAGAAGTAAATTTGCAGATGCACTTCTATTGAAACTACTGCTCCTATGAAAATTAGTGGCCTTTTCTAGAAACTGAGGATTATCTAAATAATCTTGCTGTTGGTATTTATTGATTCAAATTGCACCCAACACTAATAGTTGGATAGAAGTTAAAGCTGACTTCTCTATGCAGCAACAGATATCTCACCTGATGAATGCTGAAAGTATTGCAATTTTGATTTTGAAACTCTTCCAAAAGATAGTTAATTAATGTTACATCCATTTGCATAATGTTGCTTTCTGTCATATTGCTTCCTTTCAGTACTCTGTTCTAACTGCAAAAGTCTACTTCAACTGAATGCGTTCCATTTCTGCCTTTTAGTATATGAATTCTTGCCAACTGTTTGCTTCAGCAATTTACTGCTAATTTTTCACATGGTTTGGCCAGTCACATGAGTCACATGGTATTGTTCCTACTTGGTAATTCAATTGATTTTTCAAAAGAAGATTGTATTGCGGATTTTTAGTACAGGAGATTAATAAGAAAAGTTACCATGGTTTTCCAAATTAATGAATATTTTTAGAATCACCTGGCTAGGTATTCAAGGAATTAGAGAACATGACTAAGAATTCCAGGAATATAATACATGTTAAGTTTTAAATTACAGATGCACATATATACTATGATTAGCTGGTTCGTACATCTTAAGCTTAGTAAATTCTACAGCATATTTTTCAGTAAAATATTAACTTGAAATATTTTTTAATTCATGCAGTGCTAGGAAAAATGCAAAACAAGATTTGGGAAATTTCTAGCTGAGAATATCTTGGTTTTCTTTGCAGGAGCAAGAAAGTGTTAAAGGATGAATGGCAGTCTTCTTTTTGTACTGCACTTGCATTTCATTTATTTTCTCTTAACTATGAAAAATGATTCGAAGCTTCAAATATTAAAATTGTGGAGCTCTACACAAACCACTTTCCATGCATCTAAATTCTATAGGAATATCAGAGTCATAGTCTGTAATTTCCTGATTAAAAAAAACCAAATAATTTCTACCTCCAGGGAAAATAAACATTGTGATAATGTCAATTGTATATTAAAATAATTGTTCGTAAGGGAAGTTATTTAAAAGAGCATGGACTCAATGGAGAAAAACAGTATTTTTACAGAAAATTCAAGGCAAATCACACTAAAAGGTGGGAGAAAGAATATAATATACTTTTAGCTTAATGGGATTTTCTATCTTGATGTGTATGCTAGAAAATTTAACTGTGTTGTGAAATTCATGCATACTTCTCCTCTTAAAAATATTCATTTTACTCCAGTGCATCTTGGAACATATCCTTGGGAATTGAAACTGACCCAATAGACCTCTGAGGCTTTCAAAAATAACTGTAAATCTAAAGTGTTCTACTGCTGCTTTCAAATATTCAACAGCTTGATGCAAACTATTGTTGCAAGACAAATATTTACATAAATAGATATTTTCGTTTTTCTACAAAGATGAGTCCAGAAAAAAATGCATGCATACAATTTTGTAAAAATAAGAGCCATTTTTGTGTACAGTAGTAAGATTCTGATTTGCTAGCATTTTGCATCAGTTTTATGCAGGTCCAAGAAAATTGAGTCATAGTAAAAAAATATTGGACCCAGTATAAATTTGGTAAGTATGCTTGCATTTCTTTATGTAAGCTAAAAGATTTAAGTATATTCATAACTAAAACTGAATGCCAAGAAACTAAATGTAGCCTCCAGAAAAGTAAAGGAAGGAAAAGAAATTTCCTTAGAGATACGAGCTGGTCCAGTATGGAATAAGATTTGAAAAGGCTATCCACTGTTATATTTCACATCTTTTTTAGAAAAACATGTGACTTTGTAACAATTGCTTTTAGAATACAAATTATAAAAGACTTATGCAGCCACGATTATTATGTATCAGAATATAAGAATACATTCTTAGCCATTTGCTCCATTCCTTTTCTCCCATTCAAATTTTGGAAAGCTACAAAATGTGTGCCAGATTTGTCAGAGGAGCATGTCTGCAAAATATTGAGTTTCCACAGCAAGTCTGTACAGGGTCACAGCCATTGGTTTGACATATCAGCTGCTGAGAGGTGAAGGGTTTTGTAGAGTTTACACAGAGGCCAATTGCAGAGGACAGATGGGCAATCAACACTACTTATTAACTGGCCAAATTAGTGTGTACAAAACTGGCAGAATCCCAGAAAGGTGTGGAGAAGAAACCTTAAAATGCCATAGTGAGAGAATATAGGGAACTTAACACAGCAAAATAGATCATTGCAATTCAGATATGAAATGGACAATCAGAGGAAGACATGCTTCATTATTGCTTCTATTGAAAAAGTTTCTTGTTCAGTTTACAAGGCCATTTTTTCACCTGGAATACAGTGAAGTTATGTATGAGAAACTTTTATGTCAGCTTTCTGTGTTTAAAAAAAGTGGTATCTTTCTGGATCTGTATTACATGGTTTAATCCTAAAACTGCAATAACCTGTCTAACAGTTGGTTGTGACATAATATTTGTAGAGAAATGTTTATATGAGACTTGTTAAAAGTGGAGTTCTAGAGAGAGAGGAATGTATGAGGCAGCTAATACAGAAGAATGTGAATGCAACTTGCACAGATTCTATCCAATGCAGAAATACTTTTCAACAGCAGCCAAAGAGCCCTACTTGGAACTACCCAGTAACATGGAGAGTTAATAATTGGAAGGAATCAAGTTTGAGAGGAAAGTGCATTGAGAAAGGCTCTTCCTCAAGGAAGATTTCATGGTAATTAATCACAATAAATTTTACATTTCCACTTAGTGTCCTATTATCAGAACAATCTATAAAGGTGGAAGAGCAGCTCCATATTTGATGAATGTGTTGTTTGTAGAGTCATTTTTCTAATCAAGAGATAACTTGTTCTCTTCTACGTTACTTGCCCATGCTCAAAAATTCAGAAGAGCAATACTATCAATTAGGATTTAAATGTTGTCTGAAAGAAATGCAGATTCTTGGTTTCAGCATTTGAAATATGACAAAGTCAAGGCAATGCTGAATATATCTGGACTTTTTTCTTCATGAAAGTAGAGTTCATTTACCATATTTAAGAGAAATATCTCTTTTCAAAAGCAGCTTTTTTCAATAGCAATTTTGACCTCAAAATATTTTGCATCACTTTTTATGATTTGTTCCCAATTGATAAACCTGATGATGAAACATATCCTGGACTTTAACAATCCTGAACTAACTGAAATCCAAGGCAAAATGACATCAAGAATGGGGAATCAGTTCCTGTGAGTGACAGGAAACTGAGGTCTTTATGTGAGGATATTTGCACATTTGCTCAATGGTCAAGATTCCTTTACAGTACCTAGATATATTTTCATAAACATTGTCATCTAAAGGTATGTGAAAAGCCCTCAGATATCTGAGGTATTTGCACAGGACTGGTAGAATAAAAAGACAGGACCTCCAGAAGACCCATACCTTTATCAAAAGACAGTTAAGAGTCTGGGGCTACATGGAGGCAACTGATTTGAGCCTACATCTCCAGTTACTGAAATGAAAATTTGGACATATTGCCCTGTAGGGTGAGCCAACTTTAGCTAATTAAATCTGGGACTGAATCCCATTATGCCTTTTTGCAGCAGCAGGAGTTGCTCCATCTCAAAAGAGATACAGAAGTTTTCAAATTTGACTTCTCTTGATCTAAGAAAAGTTAAGCACATACAAAACAGGTAAACACCAGCAAGACAAAGATAAACTGATTACAGTTTAATCAATTGTCTTGATTTCAGTGTGACAAAGCCAGAACTGGATTTTCATTAAAATTTACAAAAGAATGGCAAAGGTTACATACAGTTCAAAGCAATAATACACCCTCATTAACAAATTCCTTTTATATCTTTAACCATATTCACTTGGCATTTGGTTAAAAAGAACTGCAGGGTTCTCTTGAACCTGTCACTAGTGATTTATTAAGTTCATTTTATATTCATCTGTTTATAGATCAAACATGCAGAAGAAGGGCCAAACAGTATTGAACACATTTAGCAAAAGAAGGGGGATTGGATATTTAACTTTGCGTTCTGCTAGGTTACGCATTTTTAGGAGGAAGACAGTAATTAAATTTAAACTACTGGTTTGATCAAGGATAAATGCTCTCTGCCTCTTAAATGCCTCGGAAATCAATATGCCTATTTAGAGCAAGATAATAGCTCCTGAAAAAATATGGCATAGTCTTGGTGGTGAACTGAGGTTTCATTATGTATGTCGTTTGCAAGAGCAAAAAGTTAAAATCAGCTCTGTTGCAAACTGATTTCCAACATGCAGGTAGAAAACAGTGAATCAGGCATTGTTCATGCTGAGATCATCCCTTGGATAAAGAAACACAAATCAGTGTTTAAAAATGTTGTTTCACAGCTACTACTAAGGCACTTCTGTCTCTTCACAGAATTATTCTGTACTTCAGAGCAGCAGCTGGAAGAACTGCTAAACTGCCATTTAAATATCCACTGCAAAATTTATGAAAATTCATGAAAAGATGTCTTAATTTTACAAGGATTTGCATTGTAATGAAAAATACCATTCTTGAAGAACTTAAAATTTTCATTACTATGAACATGCTTTCCATTGGAAAATTATTTTCAACTTGACAAAAAATATAAACTTATATTTGAAATGTCATAAAATCTGGATGCTGTATAAGCATTTTGCATGCAAAAGTATTTCATTATTTTTTTTAAATTTCCTTGTGTGCTCTGTTCCTCAGTGCTGGATCTGATAGCCACTCCTGGAGGAAACATGCACTTGAAAAAACAGAACCCACTCCTCCAGCAGAAGTTGATGATGTGAACATGACACTACAGAAACACATCTGCACAGATTTTAATTTATTTAATTTTGGATGCTATCACACTATATTTCTTTTGTTGTTCATGAATAGTCTTCTATTTCTTTAGTTTGATCTTGGACAATGTTTCCAGGTTAAACTGGGACAATTGCAAGTGTGGGATATCAGAGCAGGTGTTAGCGTTAGGAGATTATTTTACCTGTTTGGTCTATGAACACAGTGTTCACATGATGTTTCCTCTGAGACATTATAAAAATGCAATGCTCTCAGCAATGATAAAATAACACTTTAAAGCAAATACTATTGATAAGCTAACTAATTTTAATACATTGTCTATATTATATTTAATCTTTACTACTGCATAGAATTTATAATGCATTCAATTAGAAAATTAGGTATTCTGGTATAAATATATGGATTTTATATGAGTAGTATAATATCATGTCATTAAAAATAACCTCTATAATGGATTGAATTGAAACTTGAGAATGTGGGAACCTTGTTAAAAACCTCCTCTATTTGTAATTGGAAGCAAGATATGACACAGGGGCAAAACAGTCACTTCCTGGCTAGAAAAAGTGGTCTTTAGACTATATATATAGGAAAGTCAAAATACATTTAGAAATTTATACTATTAAAGAAACAATAGCTTTCAACTAACTGGAAAGAAAAAACTAAATTAATTTTACCATAGATACTGGTTTACAGCTGGATCTTTCTCCTGAACCATGTGAATATAACAGAGAAAGAGCAAAATTACCCTGGAGTCAGACTCTAAAAGAAATTCCAGATCACTCATACATGATTATCTAGTGTCTCCTTGTGCTGCTTTGGATGTGTTTGCTAACCCACCAACACACATCTCTATCTGTTCTGAAAACTCCCCCTCCCATTAAAAAAATACTAAGATTAACTTTTAATACCTAACATTGCTACTTTTTTTGCATCTCTTCATCCTGAAGAGCCAGAAAGAAACATCAGTTCTGGCTTCAATGATTCTGGGCAAGAATATACAGCAGCACATGCTTGGAAGTGTGGCTCTGTTTCAAAGAATAAACCAAGTCACCATGTAGCTATCTCAAATGTATTTTAAGTTTTTTTGAGAATTATTCAGATATGTCCTTGTTTGAATGTATACCTGTGGCTTTTATCTCTCTCTGTTTCAGTGGGATTCATAGCTCACAGTAGTCATATGTAGTGTAATGCTTTATTAGTGTCACAGATTTTACAAACAGGGAAAAACACTTCAAAGAGCAACTGCTAACAGCACAGAAGTATATTGAAAAAAAAGAATTATGTTCTCTTGCTGTTTATCTCAGTTTGAACTGCACTGTGACAGAAAAGAACACTTGGTGATTAATTTGAAAAGAATGAGACCTCCTGGGGAAATTATATTTTGTTCACCCAATGGCAAAATGTCCAAAATGAAAACAAAATAAAAATATGAAAGTAAATGCAAACATATAATTTACAGTTCTGAAAATATACGAAGATGCTGTATGTAACTTTGTGAAAGCACAGAAGTATTTAAAAAGAGATGATAAGAGTGTTTACTTACTTCATGGAGAATGAACAAAAGACACATCATTTCATAACAGCACATTCAAATAAAGGCTCAAATTGAACACAGAGAAAGTAGGGAATATGGTGGTTTTAGAGACATTATGCAATTCAGACATTAGGAGTAACATGAGCAACAACAGATTATAAACTCAAATTCAACAGGAAGTAGTCACATAAGAACCTAGGCAAGATGATTAAAATATAAAATGCGACATTCACATCTGGTGTCTACATGAAATGAGGAGACAGCTTCTCAGACTGTCACATATAAAAGATTTATGGAACTCGAAAGGTTAGAAAAGCTTTTGTCATTTTTAAGGACGCTGCTGAAGTCAGTCAAATAACATGTTCACCAGTTTCTGATAAGGGAGATGAAAAGGTTCAGGGTTTTTGTTGCCATTAACAAGAATTTAGCAGAAAATAACCCCTTGCATTCCAGCTGGTACTTAGATATTGGAGGGACTAGGTGCTGCTGGGTTTAATTTCTGATCATAGCATTGTAAATCTGGTTGCATTCAAAAGAACTTACTTGAGCACAGATGCACAAGTAGTGTAGTTTACCAATCCAGTGTTATAGGTCTGATTCAAGAAGGTCCTTGTATGATCCAGATCCATAAATAGTGTTATAGGTCTGATTCAAGAAGGTCTTTGTATGATCCAGATCCAGATATGGTTTATTGAAGCAACAGGAAAGCAAGTTCAGGATTGCTGGTGATAAGTACACTAACTACAGAGTGCTAATATATGTTGGAACAGAAAATATGCCAAGATAAATTCTAATAGTGCTCTGTATGGGTAAATGAATATTTCCATGTGTGTTCCAACATAGTTGGAGGCACAAAGCTCACAGAAATGTGTCCCTTCAAGAGAGGAGAGACACAGTTCATCAACTGATTTAGAGTAGGTAGAGATGTTTTCCCCTCCAGAGGTGTTTTCCCCCCACAGCCTTTTCCCAGCTGAAGCCCCCCTTTCATACCATAAATTTTGACTTGCCCCAAAGGGGTAGAACCATCACATGTTATAGGTGGAGTTCAGTGACTTTGGTCATACATGCATTACACAATCCATTTTCAACATCTTTGTTGGTCACATGGGCAGTGGGACTGAGTACACTCTCAGCACGCTGATGACACCAAGCTGTGTGGGGCAGTCGACATGCTGGAGGGAAGGAATGCCATCCAGAGGGACCTTGACAGGCTTGAGAGTTGGGTTGATGCCCATGAAGTTCAACTAAGTGAAGTGCAAGGTCCTATACCTCGGTCACTTCAATCCCAGGCCCAAATATAGGCTGGGCAGAGGAGTCATTGAGAGTAGCCTTGCAGAGAAGGACTTGGGAGTGATGGTTGATGGAAAATTCAGTCTGAGCTGGAAGTGTGCACTTGCAGCCCAGAAAAACAACTGAATCCTGGGCTGCATCAGAAGAAGAATGACCAGCAAGTAGAAGGAGGTGATTGTCCCCCTTTGCTCTTGTGAGACTCTACCTGGAGTACTGTTCTGGTGTTCCCAACATAAGAAAGACATGGAACTGTTGAAGCAAATCCAGTGGAGGGCCAGAAATCTGATAAGAGGACTGGAGCACCTTCCCTATGAAGACAGGCTGAGAAAGTAGGGGCTATTCAGTCTGGAGAAGAGAGGGTTGCATAGGGACCTCATAGCAACTTTCCAGAATCTGAAAGGGGCCTATATGGAAGATGGAGCTGGACTCTTTCTTAGGAATGGTAGTGATAGGGCAAGGAGTAATGGGTACAAATTGAAAGAGGAGAAATTTAGATTAGATATTAGGAAGAAGTTTTTTAAAGTGAGGGTGGTAGGACACTGGAATGGATTGCCCAGGGAAGTTGTGGATGCTCCAACCCTGGTAGTGTTCAAAGCCAGGTTGGATAAAGCCTTGAGCAACCTAGTTGAGTGGGAGATATCCCTGCCCAGGGCAGTGGGGGTTGGTATTAGATGATCTCTAAGGTCCGTTCCAACCTTTAACATACTACGGTGAAACTATGTTCCCCTTCATTTGCATCCCAAGAGCTGTGCAAGTTAACTTGTTAATGAAGCTCAATGAGGGTCTCTTATAGCTGACAATAGAGGTAGAATGAACACTTTGACCCTACACTACTGAGGTGACCAGCAGCTGTTTGACCTTTATCAGAGTGGTCTTCATCAGAGTGCATTTTTACCTTCTTAATGAACCAGATTTATAACAAATCCCATTTTCATGGTAAAGCAAGGGTGTCTATTGGCTGGTACAGAGATGAGGTGTTCTTCTGTGCCTCCCTGAAACACTGAGCTGTGAGATCTCCGCTTTACTCCAGACATCATTCAGTTGTTAGGCCTTGCTCAAGCCTGGTGCTGGATAAGCAAGAGGTCCCACTCATTTTTTTCTTAACAAGTCTCATCAATTCTTCACCACCTTAAAGCAACACTGTACAATTTTGACAACTTAGCATAGAATTACAGAACAGGGTAACAAAATTGATCTTTACAGATGTTGTGCCTGTGGTGGAATAGACACCTTTGTATTCAGTAATTTTTTTTTAGTTCTTAGGGTACTTATCTATAAGTTCCTTACACTTGAGGAGTTAATAATTCTGGCTAATATTTCAGCAGCTTCTGACCACACAGCCATAGATAATTATATGCAAAATGTGACTTAGCTCTCATAATTGTATTTCCAATAGTGCAGTGTCCCTTACTGTATTTTGTAAACTGGGTAGTTAGAAAAATTTTTGGGCTGCATTAATTTGTCTTCTTCATTTCAATGACTAAGCATTAACTATGGGGAATTGCTGAGAGATATTTTGGCTAAAATCCTCAAGACTAACTGGTTTTCAGTAATTTGCTCCACCCAAGGAATTCTCTGGTTTTTTGACTGAGGTTTTTTTTTTCTGGTACTTGGGAAGTTGTGTCCATACGATTTAAATTGTTATCTCAGAAATAGCTGAAACAGTTAAAAATGGGAAGCCAGAACTCTACTCAGTTTGAAGCTGGCATCCATCCACTAGGATTTAGCCTGAACAGTTTAGCATCTGTTAATGATTTTTTGTTAATGATGTCAGTTATCCACACTCAACTACATTGCATAGGTAGTCTGAGCCCTCGACACTTGACACTGAAATGCTGAACAACTTAGCTCCTGATCAGGCTTTCCAGTGACAAACCGTATTATTAGGTTGTCAGAAATTATGTGCTCTCAAAGTCCTTTTTCACTTGTGCTGAAGCACTCTTCATTGCCATTGTGTGAACAAGTTTAGTAGCCTGTCATTTCTTGAGTGAATTTACTTTTGTCTTTACATTCAAAAAGTTGAATTCTCATCCAAGTTAAACACTGTATAAATGCAGAACTGCATACCCAGCATATTAATATTTTTTGAACTTGAAACTGAAGCAAAAATAGTTCCAAGGGCTTTTAAAAAAAGCAACAAACCAACCAACCAACCAACCAACCAACCAACCAAAAAAACAAACAAAAAACCCCTGCAAACAAACCAAAAACTAATATCCACCCCAAAAAACCCAACAAAACCCCTCAAAAAATGCAAACAAAACCAAGCAAACTAAAAATCTCCCCAAAACCACTTGGGATCTGCCCTAGCTGAAAGCTTGTTTTAAGTATTTCATGAAATATAACTTCTGTTCAAAAATATTGGCTAATTTACCCTGTCCTCAAAATCACTACCCCAGTCCAGGCGAGGTATCTACTCTCTCCATCCTCAAGTTTACCCTGTCCTCAAAATCACTACCCCTGTCCAGGCGAGGTATCTACGCTCTCCATCCTCAAATCTCTGCACAAATAAGGGAATGAAATCTTCCTATTTTGTAGGGGCAGAAGAACCATTGGTTCTTCCCATTCTATAATTTCTACTATTTTGTAGGGGCAGAAGAACCATTGATTCTTCCCATTCTATATTTTCTTTTTTTCTTTTCCTCAAGAAAGAAAATTTCAGAAACCAGGCAAAGGCAAACTGAACTCTTCTGCCTTCTTAATTGGGGATAACTGAGGTAGGACAGCATATGGACTGTAGTACATAAAAAATGAACAGCATTAAAATTATGTTGCCTGCTGCTAACCTGATGCTATTAGTGGCCAAGCAGCCTTTGCTTAATGGACACATTTATTTGGAATGCATGCCTGTAACATTAGGAAACCATGACCCCTTTTTCCAAAGCATTAACCAAGATAACAAGGACAGAAGTAATGCTGAATGCCATTAAACAGAAGCATGGACATAGGTGATGACTTACATGGAGCATAATCTGCTGGTTTTCTAAGTGACATTTGAAATCCGTCACCCATTTCTTGGATTACTTTTAGGTTGTGCTCAAAACTGATTTTCAGTTACACAATCACAGTCATTCTGGTTGGAAGGCAAGAGAGGAGATCTCCAATATAACCTCCTGATCAAAGTCAGATCAACTGTGAATTCAGACCAGATTGTCAGGACTTTCTCTAATCAGGCTTTGAAAATCTCTGAGAACCATCTCCCAGGGTACTCTGTCACAATGCTTAACCATCCTCATAGTGATTCTTTTTTTTCCTAATAGCCAGTTGCATCTTTGTTGTTGCAATTTATGACGAGTGTCTTTTTTTCCCTGTTTCAGTAGGCCTGTGGTGGCTGGTGCTCTCTTAATAACCTCTCCATATGTACTGGCACACTGCTGATATGTATCCCTGAAGATGCATCTTTCTATGCTGAAAAGGACTAGAATCTCAGCCTCTCTGGGTGAGGGCTTCAGCTTCCAAACAGCTTGAGGCCCTCCTCTGAAATTTTTCTAGTTTGTTGTTATCTTTCTTGAATTTTGGGGCCCAATCCTGGACACAGCATTCTAGATACAAATGTCAAGTACAGCGTCAAATAATTAATGTCAAGCTCATCCTTCCTGTCGGGAAAGGTGAAGGTTCCGCTCGGGGAAGCAAGCGGCCGACTCCGTGTGGGTGATACAGCAAGCTCCAACTTTATTGTCCAACAGGCTCTTTTTTATACAGTGCAGGACAGGCATAGAACTATCAATCATTTATAATTGGCTAAGCTCTAGAGATAGCATTCAGGTACTCTCCCTACTTGCAGCTGCAGCTGTGAGGATTATCTCTTGCTTTCCCAG
>NW_008659848.1:0-2966 GCF_000695815.1 Acanthisitta chloris | reverse complement strand
GTTACTCCCTATCTATATATGTTACTATCTCCAGAGCCTTGCTTGTACACTGCATTCCCAGGTGCGTTCCCAGGACTGTGTCTGTACGTTCCCAGGGGACTGTGGCCTAGCTCTTTTTGGCCTTCCCCAGGTGCATACCCGGGATCATGTCCCACCATTCTCCAACACCTTCCCCCACCTCTTCTATACTGCTTCTTTTCATCAGACTTTGGTCACTTGTTTTCCTGAGCATTGAGGTACACGGTATCTATGCTTGGAGGAGGTTGTTCTTTAATACCTGTGTTGTGTTTATCTTCTCAGAACTGCTGCCACACCTGTCATTTCCTTGAGAAAACTAAGTTCTGTTGCCAACCTGGCAAGTAGAAACTGCTTTCCAATGTACCAACCACCATTTGGGGGATCTATTAAAGCCATGAAAAAACCGAGACAATCCCTTTGTGAAAGCATTTTAAATATTTATTGGTTTTAAAGAAGCCTTGAGTCATGAGGCATTTAAACTGTGATTATCCTTTTGATCATCTAAGCTATTCATAGCTGGATGTGCAGGAATGTGTGTGTAACTGAGACTGATCTCCTCAGGCAACTCAGGATAGTGTGGAGTTCATGACTGGAACAGCAAGATCCTCCTCCCACCTTCAGTATGAAAATCAAACTCCATTCATGGGTCATTTAATATCTGTGTGCAGAGATAAATATATTTTAAGCATCACTGAGCCAAAATCTTAAATAACAAAATTTCCTTTCCATTTCAGACAGCCTCAATCCCTTGCAACTCACATTATGCACATTTTATTCTGGTTAATAACTACAGTTGCAGGTCACAAAAGATTAAAATAAGCCTCAGTAGCTTCCAGTTCATTAAGGGAATCAAAATACCAGAACAATATTTGGCTTCTTCACAAGGTTTAGACACTCCTAAAATATATTTTGGCTTTGAACTCCAGTTAGTATTAAGAAACTGTAAAGTGGCCCTGCTAATTGTTCATTACTGTGTTTCAAATACTAAAATCATAGAGACAGTATCACTGTCAGTGATGGGCTTGTTCTTGTCCAGTGGTGAGTCCATGTTGGAGCTGGTTGGCATTGGCTCTGTAAGACATAGTGGAAACTTCTGGAGACTTCCCTGTAGCCTCCTCACTACTGAAACCTGGCCATGCAAACCCAACACACGGGATGTTCATTTTTTGAGGGAATTTTTTAAGTTAAATGCAATTTTCAGGTCTAGGAACATTTATCAAAACAGCCACATTTATCAAACCTGGATGTCCTAAGCATCAGGACACAGCAAGTACTTTGTCTGAATCAGGTCTGGATCTGGTGGTTGAGGAAAGGTCCAAAAGGGCTTTGACCTCCTCCATGCATCACCATCTGCTGCTTCCCCACTGCAGTGCTCTGAACTCACATGTTCTCCATATAGTATGTGGCTGCTTAGCCAACTCCTTAGAAATGTCTGCCATTGCCAGAGTAAAGAAAAAGAAGTGGCACTGTGCAGCACATGCTTCATCCTGTTTGTAGCTCTGTCAGACAGTGGGATGGTTCAGCTCTTTCATTCTGCTACATCCAGCCAACCTTGCTACTGAACACCTGGCAGCTGGAACACCTACGTAGCGTTTTGTCCTTGATCGCTTTGGGTATGTCATTAGAGCACTCATTTTTAGTAATGACCTTGGGCATTTTTTAAAGTTTTTATTTTCAGAACTACTTCACCTTTTCTAGTACACACTTTTTATCTCTAGATGAGGGATTAATTCTTCATCTTTTCTGCCTTTAATTTCTCCTTCAGGAAATTAAGGAAGATTACTAATAACATTTAATAATAAATAGCATTGAAAAAATAATACTTGATATTTAATAATAATACAACATCTTTCAGTAATTTGAAATGTTCAGTTTATCCAAAGTATATTGGCTTTAGTTGTGTTACAGAGCTAGGTTTCTGGCATTCTATGTCTCCAATCCAGTTCATCATGAACTACATGCATTCATGTTATCATTTCCAACTTTCTTATTCTATAAGCTGCACTTTTCATGCATATCTTCTCTGTGCTCCACCTCCTCTTCCCCTACTACTTGTGGTGGCAGTGAGAAAGGCAGTAGTAGCTGACAGTCACACATAGGCAGAATCCTACAGGTTGTGAGACTCTCTGTTAGGGACCCTCTTACTAAGCTGATCTGAAAAATCTTAGTCTTCTTTATTTTCCCCAAATGTGGCTGTTGTTAAGCTGTTTCTTTTAAATGTAAGAGGAAAAATGTGGTCTCCTTTCTCTTCCCTTAAGTTTTAGCACACACTTAAATAGGTTTCCAATCTGCCAAAAAATAAATAAATTGAATGCAAATACATAATAAAATCACATTAAATTTTATGGAATTGAGGGCTCATCTGACAAAAGATTCAAAGCAATGGTTAATGGTTAAATTTCCAAGAAAATCCAAATTCTCATGAAGGCAAAACAACTCTTCTCAATGCAGCAAGTCAAGTGTCAGTTTTGGATGTTTCATTTTTTCAGCAATTTTAATATACGGTGAAGTTTGACAAAATAGTAAGATAAATGAAGCACCCTGCAAAGTCTCTCAAGCATTTTCTATTCTGAAGTGTAACAATTTCCTCAGAACTGTCCTTGAACAACAGGAATGAGCTATGCTGCATGTCAAATGGAATAAAAGACTTTGTTCTAATGTAATCCAGTAGAAACCTTGGTCCATATGTTTTCATTTAAACACACTGTGAATTAACACTGCACATGGCAGAAAGCAACTGCACCTGGCAGAAAGCATGTATAGCAACCATCATTAACAGTTCCTATGCAATTGTAAAATATTGTAAATTGTATATGTAAGTATCAGTAAATTACATATGTAGATTGTATTTACTCTTGGAAGTAAATTGTCACAATGTCAGTAGCATTGCATAACGTATAGCATGTATTCTAGGTTTAATGCTCACCTTATGCTGCTCTATACCTTGG
>NW_008659847.1:0-550 GCF_000695815.1 Acanthisitta chloris | reverse complement strand
GGGAACGAAATCCCGGAGTGGAGCCCAAATCCGGGTCGGGATCGGGAACGAAATCCCGGAGTGGAGCTGGAAAATCCGGATTGGGATCGGCTCCGAAATCCCGGAGTGGAGCCCAAATCCGGATCGGGATCGGGAACGAAATCGCGGAGTGGACTCAGAAACTCGGATCAGGATCGAGAACGAAATCCCGGCGTGGAGCTGGAAAACCCGGATTGGGATCGGGAATAAAATCCCGGAGTGGAGCCTGAATCCGGATTGGGATCGGGAAATCCCGGAGTGGACTCCGAAATCCGGATCGGGAACAAAATCCCGGAGTGGAGTTCCCAAATCCGGATCCGGATCGGGAATGAAATCCCGGAATGGACCCCAAATACGGATCGGGATTGGGAACAAAATCCTGGAGTGGAGCCCAAATCCGGATCCGGATCGGGAACGAAACCCGGAGTGGAGCCCCAAAATCTGGATCGGGATCGGCTCCGAAATCCCAGAGTGGAGCCCAAATCCAGATCCGGATCGGGAACGCAATCCCGGAGTGGAACCCCAAAATCCG
>NW_008659846.1:0-1386 GCF_000695815.1 Acanthisitta chloris | reverse complement strand
TCCAAAATGTGCCTAAGTGTGCAGTTACAGGACTGTTTCAAACTCAAGCGGAATGAGATACAGCTGTGAATGCAATTCAAAATATCCTAAAAAATATCCTGTAGGTGTATTTCTGTTACATGTTGTACTATTTCAAAGGAGCATTGTTGCCAGTTGTCTGACACACATTTATTTTGTAGGCATCCAGCTACGAGAGAGAGATCATGAAATTATGGCTGGAGCTTGCAAGAGGAGAGGCCGTGCAACAAGATCTGGAGTGTGAATTGCAGTGGTCAAGAAAGAGGCTCATCTCAAATTGAGCACTGCAGAAGAGGAGCTGAATGATGCAAAGAGTAAACTTGTGGAACTGCAAGGTAAGTTTCAAAAGAGCAGAGGTAGACCAAAGGTTAAGTCAGTCCCAAGTCAGTAAGACAAGTGTCAAGCAGGGCCTGAATAACACTGTCCAGTTACTGCTGTTTTTCTTGGACTTCTCTCATCTTTCCCGTCTCTTATCATCAGCTTTTGTAAACTCCTATGTGTTCACAAGACTGTTGCTGTCTTATGCATGAATTAAAACTAGCCTGCCAAACTTATCAGTCCCTTTTTCCTCTTGCTCTGATACCAAGAAGTAGACTTTCTGAGGTATAACAGAGAAACCCTGAATATGATACCTGAACCCTTGCAGATGCTATTTAGCATTTTCTTGACCAAAATAATTTGTCATGTTACTAACTTATGTTTATATAGTAATATTATTGCCAAAATGAACCTCACCTTTACGTAAGAATATCTACCTGAACACGGGTACTTTTCTGTAAGCAAAATCTTGTTGAGGAACTAAATGCTTCATTACCATTCTCATACTCTGAATCTGCTTTTCCAGATGCCTTTTTATTTTGGTATGTAGTCTGAGCCTAGAAAGATAAATAAAATACATTGAAACAAAATTAAATTGTGCTTCCTCAGTGTCCACAGCATAGAATCTCAAATGTATATGGAAGCTGCACCTGCTGGGTGTTCCACAGATTGTTGAAGGTGTAAAAGCAAATTGCTGCACCTGAATAGTTTTTTCTTTTACTTATAAGAATTGTTTTATGTTTCAGTATAGTTTTATGGGTCAATTGTTCTTTTCAAATTCCATGCTACATTCATAGAGATTTTCTGGTGATGCTTTGTAGAGCTTGAGAGGGTATTTTCCTTTCCAGGCGCACACAGACACACACACACAAAGGCCTGGTGACTCAGACGGCTGCTGTAGGCTCAAACTTGTGATGTTAGTTTTAAGCAAGAATCTGGAGATCCTAAAGTTTTTTAAAAGACAAGATATACTTATCTACACCTTGCATATAAAGAGTCTGAAATATAGAGAATCACATTTCTTTTTCAAGATCACTAAATAAAACTGAA
>NW_008659845.1:0-6032 GCF_000695815.1 Acanthisitta chloris | reverse complement strand
AAATTGAAGGAGGGGAAGTTTAGTTTAAATATTAGAAAAAAGCATTTTACTGTAAGGGTGGTGAGACACTGGCACAGTTTGTCCAGGGATATGGTGGCTGCCCGAAACCTGGCAGTGCTCAAGGCCAGGCTGGATGAGGCCTTAAGCAACCTAATATAGTGAGGAGGTGTCCTTGCCCATAGCAGGGGAGGTTGGGACTAGGTGATCCCTAAGGTCCACTCCATCCCTCAAATTCTATGATACCGAACGTATACTTGGGGTTCCTTTTTGACAGAATGTCACAAAATATATTTCTAAT
Organism: Acanthisitta chloris; assembly: GCF_000695815.1. Classification (NCBI taxonomy): domain Eukaryota; kingdom Metazoa; phylum Chordata; class Aves; order Passeriformes; family Acanthisittidae; genus Acanthisitta; species Acanthisitta chloris. The sequence continues at coordinate 5,734 of NW_008659845.1, read as the reverse complement.
CATTTCACTCGACCCTGTAAACCCTGTAATATTACTGTTAACTGCTCAGCATGGTTCACAACTGTTCTTTGTTTAAATATTTATCTCAGAACTATGTTGGTGCAATGTTTACACCTTTTTTCCACATTTCCAATGAGCACTGACTCTGAATTTACTGCTGTAGGGTTTGTTCTGGCAGATTTAAGGAACAAGGGGTTAATCCACTGTGAGACTCTTATTCTGCAACATTTTTAGGTGTATGTACAACTTATATATGTGAGTTTTCTAACTAAGTCAATATCATTATTCATCCTCTTAATTCTGTACATACTGTAAGTGCCCAGCTAAATGGAGTCAAGTCCCCCGTGTGCTGCCAGATTAATGCAAAGAAGAAATGCGAGAGGTTAAGACTTGATTCCCTGTCTTAATGCTCAGAAGCTTTTTTGCTCCTCAGCTTGGAGAAGTTCAACAATTCTGGGAAAATAACTTCTGCTTCACTTCTGTAGTGTCTCACTTCCCGTAAAGCCATAACTGTATTCCAGCTAAATCAAATATTATTTTCAGAGTAGCCACTGCCTATCATTGACAACAAAGCTCCAGACAGGAAAATAAAAGGTAATATGAATAAACATCTGTGACACAGCTTCTTTTAAAACTGTGGTCACATAAATCTACTCAAGTCATGCCATCATCACTAACTGTTCTTTGAACTTCTATGCCTCAGAAACGAGCACAACATCCATTTTTCATATCTATCAAAGCAATGCCTTGAAAGCCTTTTTTACTATTCTCAAGGGCATCTCCCTGGTCAAGGGCTTGGCCATCAATTTGGAAAATGTCCAGTCACACAGCCCAATATTTCTCTGGGCACACCTGTCTGGGGGCATAATTCTCCATTTGCCCAGTGTGTTATCCTGCCAGGTTTAACACTGGTCTAGCATTATAGACTCTTTCCTTATGTCAGCAAGGGATTAAAAAGAACTTGAAGTTTTAAAGGGTTTGGGTGGTTTTTTTCCCAAATGCTGTTAACTGGTGAAGATGACACAGCATTTAGAAATATTATTTCCCCAGCTAATCTGCTGTTCTCTGCAGGGGAAGGACCATCTTTCAATTACTAGTTTGAAGCAGTTTGCTGCAGTGTGTGGATATCTCAGTATCATCTGTGCATTAAGCCCTTCCCGGGCCTCATTCTGTCCTCTCTGAGTACCCTGAAGCCAGCATATGAAGCATTAGGCTCTCCATTAAGCACAGACCTGAAGCCAGGGAAAAAGCACTGTCTGGCAGCCCTTGTCTCAGTATCTCTCAGGGGAAATTCTGTCAGTTTTTCTGTAATTCTTACAGCTTCTTTCTTGACAGACTCCCTTGATTTAACTTCTCACAGTCATTCAGCTTTACTGCAACAGTCTGAAGCACATGAGATTACTTGAAAAATACCAAACTTAACTACCTCTAGCAGTACACAGTATTTCACATCAGAGAACTACTAAAGAAATAATTTCTTACAGTCTAGTTTGCTATTTAATGGTCACATATTTTGATAATCACTCTGATAATCATTCTGAAGTTACACCACTGAAGCACTGAACTTTTGATTTATTTTCCTAAATAAATTATACAAAATTATGTATTGACTGATCAGTCACTCTTCTCCAACCTGAGAGCTCAGCTGTAGCTGAAAAAGTCTAATCCAGAGATAGACAGATTGAGCTGACACCAAAGATATCAATTACATAACATACTGGAGAAAAGACAGCCAGTGTTTGTGAAGTATGACATTTTTGTACAAAATGGTTTAAAGTTCTGTGAACAATTCAAAAAGAATGCAAAGAAGGACAAACAAGTCAAAGCATTGTATTTGGGTCTTCAAAAACCTTATTGAAAAGTTTCCTAGAGGCTAGTAAAGCAACTAAGAAACCAAAGAAAAAAGGGGTGTAATCCTCTCATGACACACTGCAGGATTAAAAGTTAGGGAAAAAAAGAACAGGAACAAATGTTCCTGTCAGTTTTCACAATGAAATAAAAATAACTATGAAGCATTCTCCACAAGGATATGTGCTGGGATATTTGCTGTTTCTCATATCTATAAATAATAAATAGTATTACTTCCAGGAGGACAGGCAGGCAAATAATGAGCAAAAAAGCAAGCTGCAGACAACACAGCATTATTTCAGAGAGTCAAACCTAAAACTGGCTGCAAGAGCTGCAGACAGGACTTATGACACTGAGGGACTAGGTAATAAAATAGTAAATGGAAATGAGGGACAAGAAGTGCAGACTAGAGAAAATGTGAGAAAACAACCCATCTCCATTTTTAACTGTATTGATGTACTGTACACTGTCAGAAGGGCTTTAACTGGGTATTACTAAGCAGAACATCATGCATTCATTTTACATGATACTCTGAAAGCATCAGAAAAATGCATTTTGATGGCAAAATAAAGTAGGATACCAAGGACTCTTCAGAAAATGGGGAAAAAATTAGATGCTGTTACACTACTGTCAAAGTCTTTTATGCTGTCATGTCTTAAATCTGGCAGGCAATTCTGGGCTCCACAACTTTCAAAGAGTTAACAGAATTATAAAATCTTCAGAGAGAGGCCACGGGGATAAGGAGAGTGATAGAATTATGCTCATGTCTAAAGAGGCAATAGAAAACTTCAGCTTGGAAAAGTCTGAGAGATGATAAGGGGGATATGGTAACAATTGACTAAACACCACAGAGAAAGTAAAGGAAAAATACTCATTGAAGGTAGAAAAATCATGGAACACACATTAAAATTGCCAGGCAATTTAAAGCAGACAAACAGGGATATTGCCCCACTCACACAGAGTACATGACAAAACTCTAAAACTCACTAAGGTCACAAAATCACTAAGATTTTAATGAAGCCAAAGCATAAAAACCCAAACATATAACATAGCCAAATATATGTGAGATAGTTCTAGCTGTGGCTAACATAGTAGCCCAGACACATTTTGATCTAAGCTTTCAGCACCTGATAGGCAGAACTGGGTATCCTACTCCTTATAATGCCTCCTTAGACAAGACAAAATGCTCCTTTAGAAGGACCTTCAGTCTCATGTAGCTTCACCTATTCTTACATTACTACTAAACTTAGGAATAACTGGAGAAAACCCTGCAGGACTGAACCCTAAACATAAAAAAAATGTCAGTACAAAAATGTCAGTACATCATCTCTTACATTGTCTTGTTTTGCCTTGTGACAGTTTCCCTCCTTTGTTTTACATAGATCATATATAACAATTTTAAAAATCGGTACAGATAATTACTGAGGATGTTCTATGGCTACGTGACAAGCAACAAAAGCAAAATTCATTTTTCTTAATAAAGAATATTCTAGAGAAGACTTTATTATTAATAGATAACATGCAGAGAATTTTCCTCTCTAACGATCAATGAAGGTACACAATACAAGAGTCACAGAAAACACGAAATGCACACGTCCTCTGTGTGGCATACTCCAAGGCTAGAATTTGCTTTAAGTGGAAAAACAGCATTGATTAATGTTGTGTCTGGATCCAGACCCAAATGAATGACAAAGCACTTGCAGTAATAGGTTCTCCTGCACAGTCAGGAATAATTGTTCTTCTGGAGCTATTGTTCATGAGCAGAGAAACTTTTCCTTTACTCATGCTGAGTAGTAATCACATAGCCAAGTGCACTGCAACCAGTTTAACCTAACCAGATCACCTATGGTGTGAAATACTAGCACTGTAAAACTGGCATCATCAGGTCTCTGAGACACAACTGTAGGGCTTTTAGCACCTTCCACAGATATTGCTGCAGCTCATTCATTCTGAGCCATTCACCCATTTACCTGGACAGCTTTACTTTACATCAATGGCAAAACCAAGACTGTTTGCCCTCAACTCAGTCTACGGCTACTTGCACCAGCTCAGAAAAATTCCCCACAAAAGGCTTAGACACATCATTGGCCTTCTGTATTGCAGAATGCAAATCTTGAATTACTCTGAGTTACCCTTTTCAGGATACTGTAGTATGAAGTAAACTGGCAGATTGAAGTCAACCTTTAAGATTTATAGATCTGTCCTGAACTGTACAGACCAGTGCTCAGAGGCTTCTTCCCAGGCATGTTCAGCTGACATAACATACAATGAGACATCACAGTCAGAAGGACACTTCCCCCCACAGTATTACTCCTGTAGAGGAGACTTGCTTCAAACATGCCTTTTCCTCCCATGATCCAGAAGGTACAAAAAGAATTCTGTATTTCTTTTGAAAACACACACTGCGGGAATAAAAAAGGCTGTGGTCTTGTGCTGTGTTCAGTTACTGTGCTCCCAGTTTCCTCTAAATGAAAGAAATAATATGATCTATTGCCCATTCTCCATGGGCCTCTTCAGATTATAGCTTTCCAGGCAACATCTTTCTGATTATCAACAGCTATTCGGAAAGCTTAATGCAATATTTCTTTTTAGTGGTAAAATCAAGGTGTTTTTACTGCTTGCATTTACTAATAGAAACCACCAACATTGTGTAATTAATGTCTAATAAGTAAGACCACCTATGAGATACTTGAGCAGTAAGTTGGTCAAAACAAAATCTCCAATTCAAATTTCACAATATATGAAATGCTGACATGAATATGTATTAAGTGTGTGTAACTGCACTATGCAGTATCTTTTAAGAGGGCTACCAAAGTTTAGCCTGCTTACATGAAAACATAAAGGAAACACTTCGCAAACTCCTAAAAATGCATTGTGAAACAACTTACTTGGCGTGTGACCAGGATGACACACCTTATGTTTACTTTTAACATCTGCCAATACAGCTAAATATTAAGGGAGTCAGCAAGGGATTAATTTTATCATCTATTTTGTCAGTCCTCTAAAAACTACTTAATTGCCTGATCACCAACAATTCGTGACAAAGGGAAAAAAAAGATGCTGTAACAAATCATCCTTTACAAGTCATTACATATAATAAACAATGGCCATCAGAGAAAGAGCATCTTGGGTTTATGATCACTTACTCTCCAGAGATTCATAACAGGTCTATGAAACTGGAAAGGCCTTACACTTTGGTCAGCAATGAAGTTTACATTTAGTTCTCCACAGCAACTCTCAGAAGGGTGGGGCAGGACCATGTAAGCACATAGGTCCCAGGCATCCAAAAATATAGGGCAGAACTAGCAGCCATGAGATATTTTTCTTTATAAACCCATTATTACTTCTATAATTGAACACACTTGTTAGACCTGGGATAGCTAGTAGGAGAGCAGACTACACCTGAAAGGTTACAACTTGGTAAAACAGGGTTTTGCAGAGAAAATGAGCTGGCCTAAGACCATCCCAGCCCTAAAAACATGCTACTTTTGCACTGTGACTATATGGGAGAAAAACTACACACTATTTGGGTGCTAGATTATCAGTTAGTGTAAACAAAACAAATACACTGCAGTTTCAGCACAGCCCTACCAACAAGTCACTAGAGAACAGAACCTGTGTAATACTGTGATTCCTAACACAGTATTAACTACCTATGGCAGATGAGACCCAATTATAGGGCTGGTCTGTGATCATCTTCACATATCCCTCAGTTATTTTAGTCTTGCTTATCCAAACTTATCACCCACTGCCAGTCACACCTGGACCACAGAAATGACAGGTTTTCAGCAACTTCTCACATAATTTCTCCCCCATTCAACTATGCAACTTGATGATTCTGAAAGTCTCTACAGACGTCGAAACGACCCCAGAAAGGCATGCTGCC
>NW_008659844.1:43638-44723 GCF_000695815.1 Acanthisitta chloris | reverse complement strand
CCCGCGCCCGCCCGCGGCAGGGGAGGGAGGGCAGGGGCGAATCGCAGCATGCTGCTTTAGCTCTGGCTGTAAGGAATAGCTCAGTGATGGGAGAGCGCTGGCGTGGAGAGGACAGGGGCACCCAAGAGTTCAGGGCAGCTATGTTCAATAGGCTGCTACGAGGTGTCTCACAACGTATGCCATGGGTCCCTGAGCTCTGTTTTCCCAGCTCAGAGGAATCCCCTCACCGTTTCCCTCCCTCCAGTTTTGGAACAACCTTATTTATACAGACAGGAGGGTAAGACACACTTTGGTCCCTTGGGAACCCGGCAAGGGAGGACAGGCTGTGGTGGCAGTTCTGGTCACTACCCACTATCCATCCTCACAGCCACTGCTCCTGAAGAGGCACTGCATTGGGAATGGGAAGTACTTTCCAAATGAAAATGTTTTATTGATCTAGTGACCTAAGTCGCTTGAAAGCCTTCCGAATAATAAATATTTTTCACTTAAACCTTCACCACATGCCATTTTTCTTTGTTGCATTATGTTATTAATATCCCCATGAGACCATAATACAAACTATGAACCTACTTCTGACAAAAGCATGCTGAAAACTTTTCGGTAAAGGAACCAACTTTCATTGAAAGCCAAAGATTAAATCATTTTCTCTAGCATAAAGAGCATAGGTTAGCAGTCAGAACTCAGGATTAATATTTGTTCAAGGTCAGTAATGGTTTACAATAAGCCAGTGTGACCTCCCTGTAGAATGAGTCGCCTTCTTGGCACCAATGCTGTGCTCTAATGTTAACATCTGACTTCGATGCTGAACAGCAAGGGGTGCCAACGGCTGCACGGCCAGCTCATCCCATAAACTTATGAAAAATGTTTTTCTTCATCCTGCTTCAGCTTCCCCACGTGAAAAGGAGAACAGTAATTCCTCACCCACCCCAGGTCTGAGGAGTGCTCCCTGGGAGGTGCATGGCCACGTCGCTGGATGCACGTGCATCCCCCTGGGAGCAGCCAGACACAGCTGCTGGTGAAAGCATTTGCCTAAACTTGGATCTAAGGGTCTTCTCTACCATACTGAGTGTGAACAGCTGTAGGAA
>NW_008659844.1:37717-43586 GCF_000695815.1 Acanthisitta chloris | reverse complement strand
GAAAAACAGAGTTCATGCAAATATTTTATACTAGACACGTTTATATTAGATTCAAGTCTGCTAGAATACTCTGATTGCTATGTAGAAACTGGGAAAGCAAAAGAGAGAGACCAAAATGATAATAAGCCTGGAGTTTGGTGTGAACAGAAGAGAATACACTGTGAAGGAGGGCGGTGACTGCCAGAGACATTATTAATAGGTTTTACCCTTGAGCTCTGGCAGCTACTTGTTCTATACACAGAGGAAAAGGATTAATCAAGCCTTGCACGTAAAGGTTCTTTCTATGGTCTGCCAAAATATTTAAAGCACTATATACAAAGTGTAAGCCTTATTATTATACACATTCAATGTAATCATCTTATGCTACAGTTAAGGCCAGAATGACAATAAAGTAGATTATTGTGCACTATAACCAATTCAATTCCAACACAACGGGACATGGCTTAGTCACTTAGTTCAGATCTGGTATTTGAGCTTATTTTTCTTATGCTGGGCTAAATGTGACTTAAGAGATTTAATCAAGCTTTGGGAAATGCTTTCTTTGCTAAAGAAGGAGCAAGAACTAAAAGTCTGCACCTGGCAACCCTAATCATTTCCAATTTTCAGCTCATTTTACTTTCTACTTCATGGAAATTCACCTTAGTAAATAATTGTTCCCCAAAATCACCACGGCTGAAAGGATGACAATACATCAGAGGAACAAGTTTTAAGCAAACAACTGAAGCTGGAGGGTTGTACAGAGGCTACTGAAGAACAGCAGCTCCTGCTGATCCCTCCTACGCCAGTTCCCAAAGGGCTAAGCAGTAGACATATGATATATTTTCTTAAATCAAATAATTACAGTAAATGCATGGGAAACAGTGAAACTGAATACTAGGTCAAAGCTGCAGGTCACTAGCAATATATAGCTTAAACACAGCAAGGCTGCCACAGTTTCTTCATGTCACAGGCCTAGACTCAAAGGCAAACAAAACAGTACTCGGCAGTGTGAGCCTTGCTTGATAAGGCTCCAAAGACCTCCTGCTCCTTCCAGGTCAGGTGGGTCTTACTTAGAATCTTTGATCTTCAAAATTTGGGAATTTAAGGTAATGGCATACTTTTGGACTACTAAAACACATAGATAAAAATAAATTTTCCCTCCTTCAACCTTAAATGGAAAGTAAAAGCAGAAGTAACACCCCCCCCCCCAAGTCACAACTCAGTGTATTCAGATACATCCTCAGAGACATGCTAGCCTGGATTTAGGGCAACATCAGCCTTCAGCCATGAGATTTCAGAACACTGAGAGCCATCAGAGATCAGGACATTATCACTTTTAGAGTACAGTCCAATTCTGCAGTGAAAAAATACTGCAAGTGGCAGGAACATCACACAAGAAATACAGATATACTTACATTCTTTTCTAGTTTAAAAGAATATATACCATTTATCACTAATATTTTGATAGTATCAAATAATAACTTCACTGAAAGCCTTAAAATTAGAAAATGTAGCATTCTTTGTGCAGAGGGATAGCAGAATTAAAAGCCAAAGGACAACTGAAGCCACTTGCAGACATCTCTCATCTTTTCAAACCAAAACAATTTCATGATTAATTCTTTTAATAGCTAACTGGCATTTTACAAAACACCATTAGAAATACCATGGAATGATGAATGTAAATATCAGGAAAAAAAAAAAGGAAAAAAGACTAAACACAGAAAACTATTATTACCATGAGAAGACCTTAACGTCCACCCAAAGTCCAAATTTGCATTTTTTAAACAAGTAATTATAGTGGTTACAACCACACTGGATTAGTTTCTGGTTAGGCCAGATTACTCATGATTTAAAATTTCCAGATTTGTTAATAGCTATAACAGAAGCTGCTGCTTCATATTACTATAAGAAACTGAGCTTACACCCAAAGTGCTTTCAGGAGGATGCTCAAGTTGGAGCACTGCAGCATTAAGCCCAGCTGAATAAAAATGTAAACTGCACTGAGGACAGACCTGGATTTCCAAAAACCTTCCTCATCTTTCACCTACCACTAGGGCATGAATAACAGCTTAAGGTTGGGCCAGAGGAATTTCACTCCTTTGAAACAGTGAGAACATAGCAATTAGAACACTGCAGAAGAATCCTGGTGAATTCAATGCAGTGAGATGCAGTAGGTTTGGAGCCATAGGTTACCTTCCTTCCCCGGAACAGTTACTGCTGACTGAGAACCTTTGCACATACTAGAGTGAAGTCTCTCACTTCAGCACATGTTGTATCCCTTTGTACAGTAGGTAGGAGCTGCCTTCATAATAACTAGGCAAAAAAACCCCCAAAAATCCCCAAACCACATTCCTGAAGGAAATGCTGCCTGTATGGCTAATAAAACATAGCTCATCTCTGTATTTTCAAAATGTAAATATTAATTTTTAGCTGCAGTCACAAAGTCCAGTTTTGGGCCAAAATTAGCACATTTTATTGCTGATGATAAGGACACACCAGCACACTACTTGTCTGGAGACAGTGTTGCCCCAGCAAAAAAACAGATAGGAGAAAAGTCATTAATCCAGACTTCAGTGGACCCTAATAGCAAAAACAATAGTACAGAACCATTTTCACAGATCACATGCTGGTATTGAAAAGCAAGAGAGAAGACAGTACCTAAACCCTTTGTTGCTTATGCCACCCAGGGCAGTGAGTTAAATCTCACAGCCTGAAAGCAAGAAACTGGCCATGGCAAGTACCAGAGTTCAGATATCTCCATCGTTTGCTCTTAGAAGAGATCTCTGTACAAAGAGCAGAGTGGCAACAAATCCAATCCCTGTCCTTTGCAAGGCTAAACACATGGTGGGACAATTTCCTCATCTTGAAACACTTAGCCTAACAGAAAGAAAGAGAAAACAGGTAGTGGAGGACCTGAAGATTATAATTTAGTTTTACATCAACCTCAAATGCTATTAAAACAAAACAACTTCTATTCCCTTCTTGCTTGGAAAAGACTGGGACCATTTCATCTGTGGTTGTGGACTGTTTCAGTATTATCCAACTGCATAAACGAAACTAGTGTCAAAATTAAGTTTTAAATGGCTTGAGGTTTATAGGAATTAAAGAAGGAAAAATTAAATTTGAAACTCTGCTTGTTTACTAGCACTAATTAAATATGCCAGATTTCTGGGCAAGCTTCCTAGCCTGTGGCTACTACGTTACTGGCTTGTAAAACAGTCAACAAGTGCACGAGTACAAAGCACAAATACAATAACAGAGATTTCGTGTACAGTCCTGCCCTTAGTTTATAAAGAAAAAAATGTATTAGAACCAATCTGTAACTATAAAGACCTGTGCTAACCCTCTAGACTCTATTAGTCATATAAAAAGGGCCAAGGGTACAATGGTTGCTTTGGCAGAAACAGTTAAAAAAAAAAAGAAAACGCAGAGAGAGGTAAGAAGCAACAAGCACAACCAAAATGAACAGGAAGCCTTAAAAGACCAGTTTACTTCTAAAAATTCCATGCTTCTGGGCTTTGTGCTCAAAATAATTTGCTATCAAAAATAAAAGGGAGTTTTTTCAGTGCAACAGCAGGGGTGGGTCTGATTGTTCACACCACAGAGGCTGCACTCCTCACAAATAGATCTTACTATTATACTGAAGTTCACTAGAGAATAGGTATATTCTGAAGAGCTGAAGTTGCACATTTACTGGGAGCATCCACCATATCCGTAAGTGTACAGTCCTTTATGCTCTATACTTTTGAGACAGGTAGTATCTTTGTGTTCAACACTTTAAAGGAACCAGCACAATGAGCTCATAGTCTGTGAGGGAGCTACAAACCAACCAAGAATGAACAAAGTCAAAAAAAACCCAAAACAAAGAGCCTCTAGAGACAGAACAAAATGCATCATCCCCAGGTAGGTAAGGGAGAAGGAGGGACAGTAAGAACCCATGGCATAAATGCTGTTCTGTGCACACCCTTCTTTCAGGAAAAGCTTCCAATTTACTTTCCATGGCTGGAGCAGCCTTTTCTACAAAAGAGAAAACAACTCTTAATGAAAAAACACTTGAGCACAATTTGCTGCCTTGACAGCTTTAACATGAACAGCCTTTCACAGCAGGTCAAATTAATGTGCGTTCCCACTGTACAGTAGTCTTGCTCAGCTTTAAGGAAACCAGGTATTATACTTCAATAAAAATTCAGACACGCAAATACTCTGCTGTAAAAAGAGGCATAAACATGTAACTCTCCAGCTTCTAGAATCACGTACATGAGGCAAAGGGAAATGATATAAAAATAACTAGGTTTTTGTTTACATCTCAGATTTAGAAGAGCAATTCCAGAAACTAAATTGCTTCCACAGAGGCACTGATTTAATTAGCTTGCATAGCTTGCTTTGTTTGTGTTCAGACCTCTCACGTACATTGATTTTTAAAAAAAAGAAAAATTACACAGTGGATACACAGAAAATAATTGCCTAAACTCTTTTTATGCCCAGATGCAGGTAGGAATTCTTAAACACAATTTCATGGGCTCTTTCCTACATGCAAATGATCCTTTTTCAATATACACAAATGATGTATGTTTTCAATTAAAAATATGACTGGATCAATTGGATCATATATTCTTGCAAATCAGCCAAAAATCCAACACAAACTGAAGCCATAAAGGAATTGCTGGAAGTACAAACCATGCAACAGTTCTGCTTCTGGCAAGGAGAATCACCTCTGCTTTTGAAACAAAGCTAGAAGTGACAGAAGTGCGTAAAAACATGCTGTCATTGAGCAGTGCAGTAACGACAGCATTGAACAGTACTCGCTATCATAAAAACCCCCTAACTGGTTAAAATCTCAGCTTAGCAAATAAGCACAAAATGATCAACTAACAGCAGAACACTTACTTCTTTCTGGTTACTGTTAATCTCAATTTTGGGTATCACTGTTCAACAGGATGACATGAGTTCCTCAGAGATGTAAGCACTGGATTCTCTTCAGATTCTCTTCATAAACAGTGGCAGGAGAGTGACATTTTTGCTTAAGGTAGCAAACAGGGCTACCAAGAACAGGCTCTCATATACTTTCTTCCCCACTGTATTATGACCCACACTAGTACAGACTTTGCTTGTCCTTCCTCATGTTAGATTTAAAAGCCAAAACAACCCAGAATTTTGGGAATAAATATTTAACTGTGGGCGTAAATAAGATTTTATCCGCTTTTATAGACAATGTGCAAGCTCAAGTTAGTGCCTACCTCCAATGAATACTTCTGAAGCTCGTCAGTTTTTCTGCTCCATATAACCTCATCTAATTCTCCCTACACATGCTTGACCCAGCAAGCAGGGATTGAGGATTTTGACCAGTAAACTTGAGAAGTCAGATCAGCCTTTACAAAGATACAGCCCTCAACACCTTTCCCTTGTGTATACTGCAGTTGTCCTTGATTGTCCTGCGTGCACAGCACACAAGTGGTGGTGGACTCACACCACCACTGTGCAGCAAACCTTCCCAAAATTCCTGTTCATTTCAAGCCTTTGGATGCTGAACAGCTCGGTTCAACTTTCACCTCTTCGGCATACAATTTTTCAGGCACTGCCCAATAATAAAAAACACTCATGAGATTCATGTAAACACATCTAGAACTTAGGAAACAGCAGCACCCTAAGATATATAAGACTGGATATTGCCACTGAGACATGAATTAACACTTATGGCCAGTTTTCTTATTGTCACTGGAGGAGCAGTAGATATGCAGATAGCTGGCACGTAACAGACTGAAGCCTTCCAGAAGTTTAACAGTTGGACTTGATCTTAAAGGTGTCTTCCAACCTTGATGATTCTATGATTCTAAGTCTTGAATGGAACCTGTGAGTGACTTCCACTGTGGACACAACATGTTTTCATTTA
>NW_008659844.1:5749-37687 GCF_000695815.1 Acanthisitta chloris | reverse complement strand
CAAAGTAAAACTAGTCTTTAAATGAGGGTGCTGCAGTTTGCAATGATCTTTCTGTCACTCATACTCAGTACTAGACACCTTTCTAATATGGACAAGTTCATATCCTTGTACCCACTGCCTTCAGGATGGTGAATCAATCAGTTAGAACAAGTGAAGGAACAGGTAAAGTGATGGACTCTTTTGCAGCAGGTTACTCAACTGTGCTTCATCTCTGATGTTTGGCATTTCTGCTAGTTATGGCTCAATATAACTTCATTTATACACATAATGTTTATGAGGCCACTGTTCAGAAAATCAAAGCAGTTAGTCTTTGCAGTGAGCACCTTCTAAAGGGAACTACTTTCCTACTGTGAAAATAAGCTATTTGAAGAACTATAAACAATTTTACTCTTGTTTGATATTTGCATTCTGCTGGATCCTGAAAATGCTGACCAAAACTGTACATATATGTGTAACAAAACCACAATTCTGATCACAGAATTTAAAAGCTGCCATCAGGTGGCCAAACTGGAAGTGGAGAGCAGTAAACAAACACAAGGATTGAAGAAACATCAACGTCACTTTCGCTCTGTTATCCAGAATCATACGGACCTGAGAAAGCCCAGTTGGTATTACTGTTTGTGCAGCAGAACTCGCTCTGACCAAGGACTCCTTCTGGTACTTCCACAGTGTGCCCGGAGCCCTCGCGGCACACACAAGCTCAGGGGCTGCTCTGCCTGCCCAGCTCCACTGCTGCCAGCCTGGCCCGGCCCTGGCGGCACTTGCATGTTAGCTCAGGTGCAGCACTTGGCTGTGCCAGACTCACGCCAGCATTTCTAAAAGCAGTTCGTGTGTATGCAAGGAACAACCTATCTACAAATTTGATCGTGTGCACTCAGGAGTAGTGGCTTGTTAATGCAAAAGAAAATACGTTTAATTTTTCACTGTGTCTTTGTAAAAAAATATGGAGAATTGGCACATTGAAAGGAAATTGGAGACAGTGGAGTGGTTAAGAAGAGCAGTGCATAACAATATAACACACAAAACCTACACAATAATACATTTAAGTACCACTGGTGTCTGACGCCCAGAAATGCAAGTGCTGAAACTGAAAACCTAGGTTCAAACACAATCTGCAGCTCACTCTGGATGCAGTGTTACATCAGCTGCTTCCTGCAGGTTGTTTTAACAAGTACTATTCTGATTCTAAAAGTGGGAAAGCCAGCACTTAATACCCTGCACTCAGAGCAGCATTCTACATTTATACTACTGACATAAACCTTAATGAGTTATGCCCCTATGAGACAGCAAAGTAATATTGCATTCATTTTAAAGAGCAAAGAAACTGAGACACAAACATTAAATGCACTTCTCAAGACCACAAAGCCAAGCAGAGAAGTGAGATCTCCTTGCATATTAATTACAAGACATTGTTGATGCAAACAGGTGATAACATGCCATTAACTTTTATCCCTTCCAGCACCAGATCACCTGTAGATCCAGAGAACTCTTCCCCTGTAAACACAAAGGTGGCAGATTTTAATGGCTCTCTACAACAAACAAACAGATTAACACTTCTGTTTTTTTCCAAAGAATAGATTAGGAAGAAATACGGTCAGACAATTTTTCTGCAAACAGTTGTCCAGGACATGAGAAATAATTTTTTAACCCAGGCATGAGATTATCCCCATCACAAAGGAGGGCCTGGAATCTATATAACAACCCCATCATCATAAACCCTTTCTTTTCAGCTGACAAACATCAAGGGCATACCAAAAATTGCTTTGTTCCAGGTTGATTCCTTCATATGCTAACGCAAATCAGAAAACACAGAATCCTGCATTCTAAAGCTGCACTACATGGGGTACATGTAAACCAAACACACGCAAGAGACATATTTCTTCAATCTGAAATATATACTATTTTCTCAAAGGGTAAGGTATAGAAAAACATACCAGCAAGCACTAATTTGTCTCAGTGAGCTATCCCCAATATAGCCAGAGGCTACTTTTAAACTACACTGACTTAACAAAGGAATCTGAATAGTATAAATCAACGTCTCAATTAACATTTTGTTTAGGAAGAGTTAGGGAAGAAAAACAGAATGTAATCATTTGCTAGCACAGTGGCTCCAGAGGTCTGGGAGTGTGTGCAAGAAGAATGGAGCTGAATGTGGGAAGGGTCCATTATTCTTTCAATAGCGTCTGGTGCTGCAAAGTATGTGCTTGCATACTTTCCTACTGGAAAAGCTTAAGTCTTCAGTAGCTCCTTGGTCTGGGAAAATGGCAGGCACCCAAATACTAACCCAAGGATCTAGGAAGGAGATCTACCTGAAGAACAATATTTTTCAAGTGGCCTTAGAAGTGAAAAACAGCCATAAAAAGAAGTCTTGTTCCCAAGGGATTTTATTCCCTCTGTCTGGCTGCTGCTTGTCAGGTGCTGTTCCCTGCACACATCCCCACCACATTCTAATGCAAGAATGGAGAGAGGGCCTCTCTGAAAATAATCACACTTGCTGAAAGACCAGCCCTGCATAAATATCTCAAACAACAGTACAAACAGAAATCAGACTTCTTGCCTGATATTTTAGTTGAAATTTATGGCACCACTGGCTGTGATTCTTTTTTTACTATTCTACCTGGCTAAGGCTCAAAGTCACAAAAGTGGGAATTTCAGAGGTATTTTCAGAAACGATGTAGCTTATTTGGGAGGAAAAACATCAACAACAATTACTCTCTAGTTCTACAAATGCTGTACCAATGCATGAGTGAACAAAGCTAGGTATTACACATAAATGTGCACATGTATGAACGACACAGGTACCATGGAGATGGGACAAAGAAGCTCAGGACACACATGGCCTCTGAAATGACATTTAATGCTATACTTTGGGAATAATAAAGCAAAGGGGGGAAAATATAATCAAAGGGAATACTGACAGTTTCTTGTGCTCTTGCAAATGTCACCAGCTGCTGGACAATTTATCTACAGAAAAACTAGAAGCTGATCTTAAACTTAAATTTCCCTGCTTTCTTACTGGTTTGCTTCCAACCCTTGGAATTTAATTGAAGTCCATCAGCCAAAATTTTCTGTCTGAAGGCCCTAAATTATTCCCTTTACATCTCCCTGTACTGACTGATAGATTTTTTTTTAAAATCCAGAGCTTCCACTACCCTGACTATGAATACACACACAGGTTTTGAAAAGGTTAAAGAATTTCAAGATGATCAACTCAAGTAGCACCAACAGCTGCTGCTGGCCAATATGCAGGTACATGCAAGTTATACTTAGAATGAGTAACTGGGGAAGATACAGCATTCTATATTGCCAGTTCACATATCAAGATCTAATATCCACCTCCTCTTCTTAATGGAGTATATAATATTTGGTGACTGGGGAGGGAGAGAGTCCTATAAGAAATCTCCAAGAAAAGTGGATAAGAAGTTCTACTGCTTGTAAGAGGAATCTCTATCTAATCTTCTCTAGCTGGGGAAATGGTGCAATAAATTTGATGAAGAAAGGAAGGATTTTAAACCAGAAACATAGAGAACATGCTGCCCTTAGGAAGAGATCTCTGCCATTTACTCGATCTACTGGAAGAACTCCCAGGGAGCATGTCTTAGCAAGAGAAAGGAAAGTTTGCTGTGCTCTTCATTTCCTGTGTAATTCCAGAAACTGCCAGCACAATGCTGTTGGGGAGAACCACACTACAGCTATTCAACAGGGAATTCAGCATTGTATTCTGAATGAATGGAAACATTCTGAAAGATATATATTTGCTGCAAATAAAGTAGAATGTAAACCCAATAAGGACGTGAGTCCACATATACCTTCAACCAGCTAATTGTAAATTCTGACTCTTTCTACTATGACTTTCACAATATTCTTAGCAGTGTGAAACAACACAGTAAATAATCCAGGTTAGAGTTCACAGTAGCCACAAAGTAAGTGCAATAAATCAGGACCAAAAATATTATGCAACTGCAGTTCAGCTGATACCAAGGGGAGCTAATTTTAGCAGAGAAGCTATCACCTTTGTGTATCCCTGCAAGTTAGTGATTTGGGATCTCAGTGACCAGGATGAAGGAAAGACTCTCTGAAATCTGGATTTCTTAGAATAAACTAGATGAATGGTTCCTTGCCAAAACCCCAAGGGTATTTCCCTCCTGCCCACTGCAAAAATCTTCTGCTAAGCATGACAATTTAAGGGATTAAAAATACTCGTCAGTAACGCACAAGGGAACCGCAAACTCCAGCTGGGCTCCTGAGCCAGGACCTCAGCCCCAAGCAGAATCAGACCTTTTAACTGAAGAGGAACAGTCACAAGCCTCATTTCACTCTTACTTTGCTTTAAACTAGGCCGTTTCCTCCCCCCATATTCCACATTGGCTGATAAATTCCCCAACGGCGGGTGTTAACTAACTCCGCATTCCAGTCTGCTCTGCATCATGGAGTTCCACATCCCGCTGATGAGGAACACATGGTGGACATGTGGTAGGGGAGAGCCTGACAGCGCTCGCACAAGCAGGGATAACTCCTCTGACCTTTGGCTTTTTCTCTCTCTGTACCATCCCAACCACACAATGAGGAGTCTGTGCCCTTCTGTCGCGTCCTGGTCATTCTGGGATCACTGGACACAAGCTGAAACCCTAAGATTTCAACAGGCAGCTACACTGAATACACAAGTATGGCTGAAAACATATATTGAAAGCAAATAATTGATCATTATGTACCTCTGCCCTAACCAAACCACTCAGAGGAACTTGTAGACCATACAGGTTACATCTGGATCAATCAGGGTAAATACTTCACAAAATAAGACCACTGATGGCTATGTTTCCCCATCAACTCCGTGAAATAAGCTAACTCACAGTCTTGCTAAAAAATACACAGTGGCAACTGTATTAAAGTATTAAGATGTCTTTCTAAAATGAACAGACCATTTGTCATCTTTTCAAGACCCAAGTCTGGCTTAGAGTAACAATGAGCTTCACTTCAGTGTTGTCCAGCCTGATGACTCATCCAGAACACTGCATTTACCAAGTCACATGGACCCGAGGGTGTCCAAGCAATACAGTCATCTCTTCCTCCTCTGAAACCTCTGAAAAGTAAAACCGAATCACAGGCTCAGTGCTGGTCTGGGACCACAGCAGACAGACAGACAGACAAATGACTAACGACAATCCACAACATACATTTACTGATGATTAGGAACCAAATGCTGAGTCTCATGCTCTCTGCTTTTAGCCTTATGTGTACTATAAGACTGGCAAGAATCTAGCAGCAAAGTGAAAGCCATTGCCAACAAGCCTTTCTGTAGCTACATTCAAAAGAAGTTCCTGCTAGTATTCCAGATTCTAAGATTCATGAGATTCATGACCTCTTACCTGTACAAGCTGTCAAGACACAGCATGACCTTTCTTTTATAAATAGGACCTGGATATGCTGTATATTCCTTCCAAACCCCCTGCCAATGAATGAACAAAATAACACGGCAGCAGCAAAACACAGTAAAATCCTGTGGAAGAAACAGTATGAAAATCATAGCACTATGTTCTTTAAAATATAAAGTCAACGTCTCACTAACTGCTTTTATAGTATGTTCAGGTTTATTGTACAAGCCTAACATATGAATGCATCAAATTAAAATGTTTTCTTTAGATTTGGCTCCACTAATTTTAGAAATCATAAAGTGTTTAAAAAATACTCCATTTCTGAAGTTGAAGGCTACACTCATCCCCAACATATTTACAGAAACAGCAGAGCAAGTTGAGCAAAGTTTAAATGCATAATAAAAAGGGCAAACTTTCTGAGAAAACGAATGCCTTTCAGTTACAGCAGCTACTCTTAGCGGACTGAGAAATTTCTAAACAAGCATACAAAACCTGCATCCTGAGAATATCTACTTCCAACTCATGGCTCAAACAACAACTCATGGGTCAGTATCTTTTTCTGAAATGTACAGCAAAATCCTCTTTTCTAAAGAAATATGATTAAAGTTGCACCAACATTTTTAAAGCGTGGTTATAGTCTGAGAAGTTAGTGTGTAAAAGTCACACCCTCTTATTCAATAGACTTAGCTCTCCCGTTCTGATTCAGTCAGATCCACTTGCTTTACTGGCTAAAATAACTTTTTACAACTTTCTAAATTCCTATTAGTACTGTGAAACCAATTCAGTTCTGGGAAGAGGGACCAGATTCTTTTCTGGCTTGTGCATCTGCAAAAGGATTATTACCTAAATCAACACACACAATTTCTATTTTTGTGATGGAGGAGCCAAAAAGAACCTCACTCATTTTCTGGATGCTAGTCAGAGAATTTTATTTTTATTTATGAAAAGAGCAGGCCTAGGCTGACAGAAAACCCATGAAAATCTACATATCACTCGTAAAAGTCACATTTTAAAGAAAAAAATACATGCAATGACTTTCTATGACATTCCTCAAAATATCACTTGAATGCAAAGGAAAGCTCGTAATAAAAGTTTGCTAAAAGTGAAAACTACTGATTTTTACAACTGGGGATCACCACCAAAGCTATTACATGTATATTCATCCTGTACACAGCTAAGTCCAGCAAAGAGTTTTTGCTCCCTGAACTGCCCCTCAGGATTTTCTTACTGAGTTGCATCATTGCATCCCTCACTTCCCTGATAAGCCACTGCTTCTAGGGACACGTCCCTTATGCACAAAGGGAAAAGAGCCACGTTAGCAAAGTCCTGCTGTTTAATCTATTAAAAATATTGAACCTAATTTTGACACTTGTGGCTTATGAAGTACTTGACCGTACATCCAGCTGGGCATGGCATCCCCCTTCACCAGAACAGCTGGATCTGGAAGAGGACCAGCCCACAACCTAGTTTAGGATGCTTTACACAGTGGAGCATCTGCCTATACTAGTGTCATTCCCAGCCTTTCTCATGGAAATACATTTTAAAAGAAAAAAAGAACCACCATAGGAGTGGCAGAGTATGTCAGAGATGCCAGTTTCTCAAGAAGGACAGTCTTAGAGGACAGAAACACTAAGGAAGTTGCCGTGTGTTTCTATATGATCCACTTATTTAAAACAAATTATCAGCAGAGAAAAAAGAAAGGCAATACCCCAAGGCAACAGAAAGGAAACCAAGTGTATCAAAGCTGTTCCTGAACTCCCATTACCTACCCTCTTGGCAATGCTCTTTTGAAAAGGAAGAAAAAACGCCCCTATCTTACCCCCCTCTTTTTATTAAAATATCTTAAAAACAGATCTGCATTGTTACTTCAAGGTTACTCATGTTAGTACTGTATGTATTTATAGATGAGGTATTCCTTTCTGTCTGAAGCACATGAGGTAATAAGTAGCTGGAATTGTCACGGTGATTTATTAACATATTCTCTAGGAGAAGCCCTGCACCTGCATCTCTGCAGACAGAACACCCACGAAGGCTGAACTCACCCTTACATAGCCCACAAGATCTTAAAAGGAAATGCTCCAAATTTAGACCTGCTCCAACAGGTGTCTTTTACTGTCTCACTTTGCATGACCATAAATATTAGAGGTGGAGCAAGAAGCTCCCTGTCCATTGTAATTGTGCTTTGAAAACAAATACCTTTGCCCCCTCCCAAAGCAGAGGCAGCAGCTATGGAATTCTCATCATTTCCTCACTCCTTCATTCTGTCAAGACCCAAGTCAGAGATGTCACCAGCAAAATCAGGCTCCAGGGATGAGCACATAACTATTTTTTTCTCTTCAAAGGGCCCTAAACTGGCTCTGAAACTTCCCCAAACCGTATTTCTTTCATTCTAGTATCTCATCTTGCAGCTATTTGCCAAAGTGAATGACATGCACAGGCTGTTCATGGCTTTTTATAAGCTCTCATTACCCAAACAGGGAACCATTTCCTTGCAAATGCTTTTCCCAGCAGCATTAGTCTCTCCAGGCACCACCAATAAATTTGTCTCTTGGCCCATTCTTACGCACTCCAAAACGTGCCTGGATGGATGTATTTGATACTGTTTTCCATTTGTTTACTGCAGAGGATGCTACCTGTGGAACTTGTCATCCGGGTGATTAACAGCACAGGGAAAATAAAAGATAATTTTAACAGCTGAAGGAAAGCTTTGCCAGATTTGCTCTGGCAAGCAAAGGAGCAAAATCCAGACTCCTTTCTGTGGTGTAACAAGGAGAGGCAATCCCAAATCCAAAATGGCTATCCATGACTTACAAAACCACAACACAAATCAAAACAACAGATCTGGAAAAGAAATCCTAACCAAACCAAGAAAAAGAGTAACAGGTTACACTATGAGCTTAGAAATCCCATTTAAACATTTCATTCTGTAACACTTTCATTATTACAAAATGCCTGAGTCAAGAGCAAATAAATATTTAATACTCAACAGGTACTCAGGAGAATGTGTGTTTTCCCCGTCCCTCCCCACCAGCTGCTCTTTTATGGCAGGAAAGCAAAGAGCGTGAAATCCAATGATAGGAAGAAGGCAAAGGTCAGGAAAAAGGTTTTTCTTCAAGGATTTAAATTAGCGTTCTACAGCTCTGGATGTTTTGTCAACACAACTTCCCTCCCGTGAGGAGGGGAAGCTAAAGAGCCTTTGAACCATTTCTGTATGGGATCTAGATTTTTACTAGTAACAAGATTCCTAGCTTTAAAGAAAAGTTCATCTTCCCTCTTCCCATTCCTTTCATCACTCCCTCCCTGTCCCTCCTTCCACCCCCTCTATAAAAAGGGAGAGAAAAAAAGAAAATAGAAAAAGGATCTGAAGAACAAAACAAGCACTGGAGGAGTTCTAGAGTTCATGTAACAAGACCACTATAGCCCTTCAAAGGGACCATTAAAAGCAAAACAAACAAGAGCAACACCCTCAAGATGTCTATTGTATTTTACAGAGGAACGAATGAGTGTACTGGAAACTCTCCCACCATCTTGCCACAAAGTCTGTTATTTCATCAAAACAAAGTCCAGAGATCAAGAAACAGCCAACATGGCAGCTGAAAGTCAGTCACTTCAAGTGATCCATGAAGAAAACTAGATTGGGCTTGCATTTTTTTTCCTCTACTTGCTTTACTATGATGTATTTAAAAAAAGACTTCAAAGATTGTTTTAAGCGTTGCTTTTGTTTCTCACATGAGAAAGTCAAGGCTTGAGCAGGTCTAGACAACTCGGTGGTTAAAACATTACTAGCTGCCAACACTTTGTCTTCCCAGAGCTCCCACACTGTTGCTACCCTGGAGTTGCCTCAACTGAAAATGTTTGACAATTTCCATAGACTATTTTGCTTCCCTCAGAGCTTCTCCAAGATAGCAGCCGTGAAACAGAGAGCAAACCAGCACCCACAGTAGGCACTCTCAGATGTCAGAGGCTCACCCAGGTGGATATTGGCTCAGTACTTCTGCCTGATGCTTCAAAGAATCTGCTCTTTAAAATTCTTTTTCCTTCTTTTTAACACTTAGCAGATCTTCTGTCTTTGTTCTTCTAGACTATTCTATCATCTCTGGGCTTTACTTGGGGGCGGCGAACATTTTACATTAGCTTTCAGAGCTGTCCATGTGGAAATGTGAGAAAGATAGGGAGACATATAGATTTTCATCCCATCTGTGTGTCACCAACAATCCATTTACCAAATCCTAAGCAGTTAAGCTCAAGATCTGCTGAAGACAATGTAACTGACAGGTGCTCCTGAAGGCAAAGTTTAGCCTGCAAGATAAAGCCTGATTAATTTAGCTATAGGAATGAGAATCCTCTGGTTAGATGAACCTGTAAAATCAGAGGTCAACTAAGATCACACATGTTACAGCAATTTCTAAGTCATTGTACCACAGCCACCCAACAGTTCTAGGAGAAAGCCATAAAGACAAGCTCATCATTAAGTGTAGATGAAATATTCGTCCCTGGCCCAAAATAGATCTGTTAGTCTTCACTTGCACAAAACCACAGCATGCAAGAGTGATGAATTTCCTACTCTATGCAGATCAGCTGCTGTGTGTTGCCTGCACCTTGGTCCCTGCATGTCCAAGAAAAACCCAGGAGAGAGCCAGTGGAAACATGCTGGGACAGGATCTTTCTATCACAGCAGTAAAAGAGCCCACTCCTGATCAAACCTTCCTTCCAGGATGATCCTTAAACTCAGGCAAAAGAAGTGTCATCTTTCCATGGGCACAGAGCATCTCCCTCACATCTGGTGGTGGGATGTTCAAGGAAAGATTACACTGAGCTGTGGCCTACAGCACACACCAGAGGCATTTTCACAGCAGAGATTTATCTGAGAGCAGATCCCAGATGTCTGTATCCTTGACTTATAAGGTCCACGTGGATGAATTCCCAGCTCTCAAATGGCTGTCCCACAGGTGTCTCATCTCACAGGGGTGAAAGCCTGACTGTCAGCCTGGGACAGGCGACAGAGGCTGGGCTCTCAAGGAGCCAGCAGAGCTTTCCACAGAACACATCAGACAATGTGTCCCTGAGAAAACTAAAATCACTGCACAAAAGAGCATAAAGAACAAGTTATGTTTCCTTCTCCTACTGATGTATATGAATTATGCTGTGCAGGAAGCTCAGCTGGTCTGGTATATTTAATAATGCATTCAAGTCCTCAGTGCAGTTTAATGGTGGCTATAACATGGATTCTCTAGTGAATCTTTAGGGAACCAGAAAGACAGCTGAGGTTTTGTGCCTTATATGCAGAAGAGGGTCATGAAATCCTGAGAGTCTCTTATGGATACTCTGTAAATCCATTTGGGACTCAATCAATGAGACTAGCATTTCCTTTATGGACATAGGCCTAACATTTCAAAATCTCTGAATGCAAACTGCATCTGAACCATAGCAATATAGGCTTCATTTCAAGAAGAGTTAGTTACCTTTTCATTAATTCCTTTCCTTTCCCTGGATTTTTCACAATAAAGGTGTAAGATAAGCCTATAAATTGGTGTAATGCTAATATTACTGCTCCCTGAATATTGCAAAAGCTGCTTTTCCTCTTCCTCCTCATCCTACTTTGTTTTTAACCTTCACTTCTAGTACAGTTATTTTATCCCACCCCCAGTTCAGTTTCTATTACAAGGACTCATAAGCTTACCTCTGAAGGATGGATCTTTTAATGACAAGTTCTTCATCCAAGTCAGCTTCATTAGCCATGAACAGCAATCTTTTTCCTGTGTCATCCACTCCAATGAAGTCACGTTGCTCCACTGAATTAGAAAATCAAACACAATCATTACATAACCCTGTTTTAATGCAGGCTGGAAGGACAAATTGGACCACCAACCACCCCCCAAAATGTGAAACAGCAAGTTTCAGACTATCCCAGCAAATCAATTATTTTAACAAATATTGTGAATAACTTTTCCCACTTCTTTTCAAGCAGGGTAGCTGATACATATAATGACATTCAAAACACTGATCCTGCAAGGTTTTTGCATCCTTTTTATGTAGACGCCAGCAACAGGTCCTGACACGCAACACTCCATCTTGAGCTGTGCTTTCCTTCTCTCTCTTTTTCATTTTTATTTTTGGTAAAAACCCTGCTACCTGAATTAACAAAATAACCAACCCAAGGCAAGCAGCAAGTTCTTCAAAATTCAACCATCATAAACCACTTCACATTAGAATCAGGTGGTCTGGAGGGGATTATGATTTCAGTTAAGACTTAAGTACTTTGCAACTCATCTATTTCAGACAAATACCAACAGCAAACCTAAATCACACACAAACACACATAAAAGTACAGACTGGGTTTAAATATCTATTTATAAAACTGCCAACCAGAAGAATACCTAACAGTCACACACACTATTGTGCCAATTCCCACCTTCTCCAATCGGTGATTGTGCATCAACAGTGACTTTGGCCTACTGAAATGTAAGGCATTTACTTTTGAACAGTTTTCCACAACACCTGAATACAGTGGTGATGGCTAGTTCTAATTTGCACTCTGTAGTATGAGCTGTCACTCTGGTGGCAACCATGTCCTGATCTTTACACAGATATAGGCTGTACAAGAAAGCCATGGTACAGTTTTAATAAAAATCTCTTTTCTCCCACTAAATACTATTATATTGGGCCAAACTGGCAACTATTTGATCTCACACGTTTTAAGCCTTCAACCACATTGGAGTAACAGCATGCCCGAGTAGTAGCTAACTCTCTGAGATGTTTTTCAGCCAAACTATTTTTAACCCCATTTTTACCAGTTCAGCCCCATTCTTTGTTTCAATTTTACCTGTTCCTTTGGAGTTACCACAGTAATAATCACTATCAATATACAGTCGAATCTGTACAGCTGTTGACAGTTCTCCTGTGGAAATCTTTGATCCAAGTGATTAAGAATACCCTACTCAGAAATCCCCTCCAACCCTTCTCAGAAATTAATCAAACAGCAAAGAAGTACAAAAATAGGCCTGAATATGTATCACTGACAAATTAAGTACACTTAGGATAAAGCCCATTTGCTGTAAAAATACAGAAGTAAGTCTTGAAATCAGTGCCAATTCTCATTCTGCAGAGGGTGATGATGTTTGAGAGTAGGGGCTAATCAACCCTCACACCTCTGCCACCTAACTGGGGTCTCCTGACAGGCTGGAAATACAATAGTGACCAATTTTACTCTGTCAAGGTACCAACACTTCTCTCAAAGCTCAGGTCCTGCCTGCTCCTCTCCTGGCTGCTCCTACAGTAACATATTATACTGCTATAGCAGAACTCTATGCAACAGGAAGAAGAAAACTTGATGAGAACAGGACAGGGTCAATGACTGACACCAAACTGGTTTCTTTTGCTTGTGTGGATAGGTGAGAAACAGACAGTGAAACCATGAGACTCTGCTGTACTTTTTGTGTAAAGGATGTCTGGCCACGGTTTTCCTTGTACACTGGTAATAAACAGCATTACTTTGGTAATTTAAAAAAGACAAAACTTACTACTGAAGCAAATTATTCAGAGACACAAGAGTGCTTTTTTGAATCCCACTGGCATTACTTAGTGAGGAAAACATAAATGTTAGAGTGAATACATAACTAATTTACAAAATCCCTGCAAGGAAAGTATGAGAACAGTGTTAAAGCTGCAGTGACAGTAACTTAAACATCATTTAAAGTATAAAAATGGAATGCAGGATGTGTTTTGCCTCCTCATGATAGAAAAATAAGGATTTGACACAGCTATTGTGATTTATTAATTACCTTAGAAATTAGATTTCCATCCATTTTAAGGACTTTGGTGACCTAAAGAAATCAACATCTCAAGACAATGTTAAGCATTTCAGTGACAAGCAGAAATATATTTCAGTCAGATTTTCTAAAATGCTTTTCAATCAAAAATATTTAATCGACACTTGCGAAAAAGGCACCTTTGTTAAAGATTCAGTATCTCCACCCTTTCAATTAAAGGGAGAGAATTCACACGATGCAGCCTTCAAGACCACCAAGAGGTCTTCTGGCAAACACAGGGAATACCAGTGATGACATGCCTGCTGCTTTCAAGACAAGAAAAATAAGCAGGAAAGAGTCAGCATCCCCATCTCATCTGCCTCTCTTTATACACAGAAAGGTTCAGGCACTGTTTTCCACTCAATCCCTTGCAGGTCACCCTTAAGCACATGGCTCCATCCTGGGTGTCTGAATTCCTGACACTCTGTTTATTTGCGTTACTACCACTCACTAGCACTTTGGTGTTGTGGCTTTTTTCATTGCCAATGCCTCCTATTGCTCAATTAAAAAAGCCAACGAGATGATTATGGCCAATATATGATCCCCTAAATATAAAAGCCAATGAACTTGACCCTGTAACTTGTAGCTGAGTCAGGCATTTCAGGAAACCATCAGTATGAATTTACAGCACTTAATGTTCCTTCTATCACAGTTCTTGAATGTTCAATAATATCCCAAAAGCAACAACTTCCTATCAGATTCCATGATATATGCGAAAGAAGTCTTGGTCTTCCTTCTCAAAAAATAAATTGCTTTGTAGAAACTGTTAAACAATAAAGCTGCAAATATATCTAGTGGCTTGCCATGAGTAAGGATCCATTTCCTCATACAAACACTTGAACAGTACAGTGCAAGCACACAAGAAACATGTACCTGTCGTGACTCAGATAAGGAGCTAGTACAGCCACATACTGTGAAAAACTGTCTAACATACTCTGCATCGATAACTGTGAAAAACTATCTAACATATTCCACATGGATATCTTGTCTTCAGTCGCTTGTAAGTTTCACCAAGTGTTAACTGTCTGGGATGACATTTCCAATGCCAGGTCCTTGCCTTAAGAGGAACATTTGAAAAACTCCCATGAAAACCATTCATTCTAAGGCTGAATGAAAGTGTGCAGCGTAAGGTGAAATGGTTAGGGGGTTTTTCCCTTGAAAGGCTCTGATCAGCCTCTGAAAAACTGCAGGTTCATATGTTCTATTCTTCTCTAGACTTCTATTTTTTGCTGTAAAAGTTCCTGCCTGTTTTACTCTTATGGATGGGTTGTTCCAATTCCTCAGCTCCTAGGACTGATCAAATAGCAGGTGCTGCCTAAGGTTTTCTGTACCATCAGGTAGTACAAGCAAAGCACATAAGCCATGAGGCTCCAGAGCCACACTGTGATGTGTGGCTCCAGAGGAAAGAGCTTAATCAGTTGTGGTTTTGCAACCTGTTTTTAACAAGAACATAAAATTCATAAGCTCACAAGGGTGAGGGGAAAGTTACACAAAGCCAAGGATTCTCTAAGACAGGCTGGAAGAGGGAGAAAGCAGTCCCTGAAAACTAGTGGAAACTGGGACTGTCCATGAAAGGACACTAGACCACAGAGACAGGAATCAGAAGAGAAGAAAACAGGTGACTGTAGGCAGAGAAATGAAGCAGATCAAGATGACAAGTCAGAAGTGGAACAGAGGATGGAACTGGTAGTGAAAGAAAAGCATAATAATAATATATGAGGAAGAGAATCCAGGCTTTTGACAAGGACCCTTGAAAGAGGAAACTAAGCAAAGAGAACAAGAATGGAAGCTGGTAATGGCAAGAAGCCAGTGTGGTAAAAGAGAGAGGGATGAGCTAAGATGATGCTGGCAGCAGCAGGGTGCATTCACTCAAGTGGGAATGAAAGGCAGGAGGGTCCAGTGCTCCCTAAAATGTACTGCCCTCCTCCAAAACCTGGAGGACCTAAAATCCTTGTCTTGGCACTCCCCTGCTTTTAGAAAGTGGCTGAAAAAGGTCTGGTAGGGTTCACGTCTCACCTGAAGCAGTTCACCAGTCACTAGTGCTGCCTGTGACAGCTCAGGTAGAGTAGCTTTGGGTGGGAGACCTTAGCATCAAGCCCCATAGAAAAACACCATGAGTAAGACACTTCAACATAATGGAACTTTGGCCTTGTCAAATTTGGTCTTTTACAGATATGAGAAACCATACACAATTTCTAGTAAGTCAAACAGGAAGAGTTATGCTACAAAGTCAAGCACACAGACAAAACCCAAGCAAAATAAAAATCCATGTACAATCTGATGTGTTTAAATTTGCAAAGTCTTCAGATGATCCTGTTTATCCTCACAGACCTCCTTGCCCTCATCCTGTGTGATCAGAGCTCACGTGCTGGGCAGTTCTGTGATGCTTAACCACAGACCCACTAGTTTACAACTCCTGAATGCTCAACTCTGCGGCTCTTGACAATGTTTTATGTGCCATTAGCACTTAGATTGCCTTTTCAAAAATCGGGGGATTTTAGAGCTGTTTGAGAGTCCAAGTACTAAATGCTTTCAGCCCTACTAACCTTACACTTCACTCCAGAAAAATCTTTTCATGCAGAGTCTAAGCAGCTTTCTTTTAAAAACACATTTCCTCCACTTTCAGACACACACGTAGTCCAACTGTTGGCTTGCATTTCACTCCTCTCTCAAACAGTTTGAAGCTACACTTTCTTATTCCTGTTACTGTAATGCCTCAGAGCTTTAATCATAGACCAGGACCCACTAAGCTGGCAATAACCAAGGCTCAGCAATTTACCAGCTATCATTAAAAGAAAATGAGAAGTATGGTGTGGGAACAACTGTGTGGTATTCAGTACTTTTAGCATATAAGTAAAACAGGGATAACAGCCCTGCTCTGCCTTACAGCAGTGTTGTGAGAATAGATACATGAAAGATTACAAGGCACTAACTAAGACATCATGGTAAGAGGGACAAGATAAGAATCTAACCAAGACCTTGAAATCAGTGGGAGTTTTGCCTAGCAAAAGGCTCCTGGATGTGATCTCAGAAGAGCAACTCAGTACATACCATGAGAGAGGAGAATTTCTAGAAGTGTTTGTGACCCACCTAATGCTGGTCCCTACAGTCAGTGGTAAAATTCCCAGCTATAATCTGGCTGATGCTTAGCTCTTGAAAAACCTAACGGTTTTAATGTTCATATGTAACAAAAATTCAGGGTTTCATCCAAAACTCACTGAAGTCACCTGGAGCTTTTCCCTTAACTCTTGTGAGCTTTGGATCAGAGCCTGCAAGATTACAACGAGTCTAATACTTAATTCTGAGCTGGAAAAAACCAAGTCACACCCCCACCAGGGAATCTGAGGAAAAACAGGGTATCTGTACCTTTTTTATTTCTTTTGCTCTGGGATTGATAACTAAACATATCATACATACCAGTGGTTTCTCTATAATTCATTAATAAATATGTAATCCTAATTACATACCTGGCTTCTTTTTCCCTTTCTGTCCTGGTACCACTTCTGTTGGTTCATGAGTTTTCTTCATCAACATGGATAGAGTAGCATCATGTGTCCGAAAGAGATCCACGACTTTATATAAGTCAACATCTGTGATGAGATCACAGCTCAGCACCAGGACATCAGTCTGTCAAAGAAAAAGAAAACCCAAGCCCTTCAGAGATACCAATTGCCACATGTGGATTAGCACTTGAGGACCCAACAACAAACACAGACATTAACATTTTTCTTATTTTATTTACAAGAAACACAGAGTCTACCATACTCTGCCAGAAATAGTTCCTGGTTTTTACCAGTTTTCTTGAGTCTTGCTGTTAATGTTATTTGGTTAGTGCTTATCCAGCTCTGGACCATAAAGAATATGTGACCATCTAAACAGTCCTCATCTGCTCCTAAGGACACAGAAGGCTTTCAAGACTGAGATGAAATTCTGCAGTATTTACAACAGCTACTTTTAGTTATATAATGATGTAGAAAAAGAAATCTTTCTGAAGAAATCTGTTTTAGCTGACTTTGCATCTGGCTACAAACCACTGGAAAAGATATTTAAACTATGTTATTTTATTGGGGGACAGAAAAAGCAAGGATGTGACTTACTCAGTAATTGCACTGCAGTGGTGGGCTCAGTTTGGAAATATATTTCCTAAAACCAGGAATACCCCATAGAAAAAAAAGAAAAGCGGAAGTCAGGTCCTATTTAATAACAGGTCTGTAATTAATTTTGATCTCAAGGGATTCCAAAGTCCCTTACAAAGTCTTTAAGAGTAGTGTTGCACAGATCACAGACACATCGTCACACATTGAGCGAGACGTGGCAGCTTCATGAATGATGCACACTATCAACATAATCTGGCTAAAAACTTTTAATTAGAAAAATTTTTCTGTGTTTCACATGGGTTGTGGAATATACTGCCAAAAACCCACTAGTTCAGCAATTATCTTCAGTTAAACTAATCCTAACATAATATTTGTGCAGAATGGCCTACAGAAAAGGAGCAAGTTTCCACTTTATTTTTTTGTAATGATCAACCTTCTAAACGCCTCTCAAGATTTTCTTTCCTGACAGTTACCACTGCACTTTCTGTGCTACCATTCACCATGGTGAGCCTTCTGCAGAGTGACGTGGCTGCCCAGTTTTGTCTCCTTAAAACACAGTATTTAATAAGAAGAGGACTAGAAAATGCTTAGTAAAACCTAAGTTAATTCATGGAGGATCAGTAATTCTACTTTTAGTTTTGAAAACTATCTTGGTTTAAAGCAAACCTCTCATTACAGAAAAATTTATTACAGAAAAGGTTGCTTAACAGACTTTATCTTGTAGCAGGAGATTCCATATGGTAGTTGAGACTAGCTGAGCTCTGGTATTCACATTATTTGACAAGTTCTTCTATAAATGCTAGTCAGTTTCACATGTTTACCAATAAGGAATTCATCATGTCACAAACTGTCAGAGCTGCTGATTTGGCATGCTGTGCAAAAGGTCAAGCTCTTCAGTTTTCATGTGATTTCTCCCCACTTTACTGAGAGACACCTGGCTGCTGGACAGGAAGGAACAATGTGCAGGTTGAATATTTTACACAATTTGCATCACTACTTTTAACATAGTTACAAAATGTGTATTTTATACTATAGTTTTGCCCATGAAAAGTGCTTTAATTAGCACTTCTCTAAAAAAAATTCCAACATCAACACACTGGGAAGAAAAACAGCAACCCAAACCACTAAAGCAAGTTGCCCAGTGCTCTGGAACAGCACTGCTCCAGCATTCCAGGGTGTACAAAGAAAATAAGAAAAAAAGGCAGATTGCTATGGAAGTAAATCTCCTGCTTCACAACTGTAAACTGTGATGAAACACACATTAAATATCCTGGAAAATCCTGCAAAATTGTCAGATATTCTGTTTTTACAAGAGCACAGATGAGTTATTATATTTGAAGAAAATGCTAAAAGGTATTCAAGACCCATATTAATAGACCTGTACTTTTCAAACTCACTTTGTAGAAGGAAGAAACTGCCAGCTTCAAATCTAAAACCATTCACTCCAGTGGTGAAAATAAGCAATAAAATGAGAGAGAGACACGCCAACAGCCTTATCCTAAGGAACAAGTACCTGGACTTGTAAAACAAACCTTGCAAT
Source organism: Acanthisitta chloris (assembly GCF_000695815.1). Lineage (NCBI taxonomy): Eukaryota > Metazoa > Chordata > Aves > Passeriformes > Acanthisittidae > Acanthisitta > Acanthisitta chloris. Next base: position 18,870 of record NW_008659844.1, on the reverse strand, counting down.
TATTTCACATTTTACCAAATGCTTTAATCTGTCACTATAGCAAAGACCCAACAAGCATTTCATAGTTCTGACCAGGCTCCTGGGTTTTTTCTCCTCACTATAGGACAAGCTTTTTGCAAAAACTGAATGCAAGACCCCTGAGGAGCACACGGGAACAGAACCACCAAATGTCTGGTTGCCATCTGTTCTACCCATTTACTCTCCCAATATGTAAATAAACGTCAGTGAGCGCAGGGACCAGTGAAACACACAGTTGCTCTGTAAAGCCCACATTTCTGCCTCTCCTCCTGATGAGCAGAGCAGTGGCCTCAGAAGCACGCTGAGAATACACCATGAAAGGCTCTTTCGGGACTTGACAGCCTCCCCTTTGAAACACCACCCCCCTCATAAATAAAGCCCTCACTGTCTAATGGATGCACTTTTTTTCCAAGTGTACAACTCCTGAACGAATAAACTAATGGCTGAATGAAAAAATAAACTGTCCTAGAACCTTAGCAGAAGTGTGTGTTTTTCTTTACGTTTTTAGGCTGGGTGTAGAAAAAAGAAAATAAATGGTAGAGCTTGTGGGTTTTCTACATATATACATGCCAAATAAATACAGTGCACCTTTCCCAGCGAGCCACTGATACAAAGAAGAGAAGTACATACTTACTACATGCACTCACGTGCTAACAAGGGGTATGTGAACATACTTGACTTCATGAATTATGCAAACACCTAAACACATACACACACACACACATCTCTTAATGAAATACATGTAACAATGATTACATCAACCCCAAACTATTATACAAACAGACGATAAGAATCAACATGAACTGATTAAAAAAGCCCCAGCAAGCACACACACCCCGAGCAGAACGACTGCAAAGGAAGAGAAATGCATGCACAAACGCACTCTCAACACCCACTGCAACCACGGGAAGGACAAGTCGAGGGTCTTAACTCAAGGAGGACCATCTAATGGATGGGGCATGAAACAAATGCTTGGAATTTCTGGCATTTTCCTGCTCTGCCAAGGTTGATATGTGCCATTTTGTCCAGTACTTTTATGACAAAGAGGAGCCCTTGCCACAGGCCAGGGCTCTACCACAGAAGCTGCTGTACAGAGCAGGTGAAAATGCCATCGAGCAAAACAGGAGAACAGCAAATGGCTTTGGGCTGGGGAACACAGCAAAACACTGCAGTGCTACTTAGATATAGGGACATCAGCCTCAGCTTGCTGGTAGCACAGCTCACATTTTTGTACACATCACAAGAGCTACAGAAAAGACAAGGATACTTTGACACTCCTTGGAAGAGTCAACCTGGGCCTCAGTAATCCCTTACAACTTCAGATTTGCAATTTTCTCACTTAAATTCAAAATTTAGCCTTGGCTACTGATCAGTGGCGAAAACCAGGGTTCTGCAGAGATCATCCCACCTATGAACCAAGCTTCAAGGAGATCCTTCTGTCTCTACTTACTTCATGAATTATTGGAGCTCTGGGCTTCCAGTCCAGGCACTGCTGAACACAGACTGCCCAGTCAAGTACAGATACATGGCATTAAGGCCCCCAAATCTCCACTCTGCCTTTCTAACACTGGCTAACAGCACTTTACCATCAAATGTTTCTGAACTGTGAAATGGTCGGATATTATAAAATAACCTACATGCTTGACCTGGATAAATACAACAGTGTAACATAAAACATCAAGAGACTTTTACAAAATAGAGAAAACAGTAAAGAAAAAACACTGGAACCCAACATGTCAACAATTACATTAAACCCAGCACAGTATGGAAAAGCTACACAAAAACAAGACCAAAAAGCCAAATGTTTCAAGAACTCAGTTCAAGACAACCAATTTAAAAATAGAAAACATGTTTTCAATGGAACTAATTCATACCACGGATCAAAAGATGGATGCAATTATATGGTGTAATATACCAGCATAAATAAAAAGCCTTGGACTTTCTCACACCCTGCATACAAAGGCAATGCTAAAAACTCTTTTATATTCAGCAATTATTGCTGGAGCCCTTATGATCAAACGGGAGATGTCAAGGTTACCACAGATAGCTGGCAGCAAATGATGAATTTTTAGTGGTATTCACTATGCTTTTTCTATCAAGTATAGACAAGGGCAGGACCTCATAGCCTAAACTGCTGATGGCCTCAAAAACAGCAGACTAGAAAATGAGAAAACATGTGTTGCAAGGAAACCTCTAATATGAACAAAATCAGCCTCAAGAGAAAGAGGAAAACAAATGTCAGATTGCATTATAAACAGAAACGAAGCAAAACATCCACAAGCAGTAGAACCAGCTCCTCACAGAACTGAAAACAGACAAAACATTGAAGTTAAATGCTGAAAGTTTCCATTTGCAAAGTATTACAGTTGAGACTTTGACAGGAAAAGAAAGTAAATCAAGAGATTAGATAGACTCTGTTCCTATACTCAGCCTAAGTTAACACATGCACAAACAGAGAACTTTGCATCACTTCCTGCAGTGTCACCATACAACAGCAGAGAGAGGAACAAGTTATAATTACTGCTGGAATTAAGACTGAGTTTTATACACAATAGCCTGGAACTTCACCCAGATGTTGCATTAACAGTGGGGTTTGTGTGTAATGCTTGTATTATTCTAAAGAGTGGAAAGGGAAAGAACAGTTTGGCTGTGGGCAAGCATTTTGATTGCTTGTTAGCGTGCTCCAGGCAAAGCCAAAGATACCTCCCAGCAATTGCATTACTCACCACTCTTCAGATCAGAAACTTACATCCAAGGCTTTAGAGAATCCCTTTTTATCTCAGTCTCCATTAAGAGTCCTCCAATTTCCACACCTGTGACCTCTTTGAAGCTCTATGGTTGTTGCTGTAACTGGTGCAGGGAACCTCATCTATTTTTTGATCTCTGCAGGATCTTGTTAGCTCCCAACTGAAATGGCTGCCTTTGGCTAGGAATTCCCACTCTGCTTTTGTAATGTCCTTGATAGCAAGATTCAGAAGAAAATCATGATTTAGTACTTTGTTAGCAGACACAAAGCATCTACCTACTCTGCTCTCACCTTGCAACAGCAAGTTTGCTGTAGACCAGCATCTTTTTAACTCCTTTAAGGATAGATGACAGTGAAGGCATAGAATGTGTCTCAATCAAAAATCCAGCACCAACCTGTCTTCATTAAAAGATGGAAGAAACCTTTTTCTTTTTAAAGACCATGTGTAATGTGAAAGAGGCTTCTTAGAGGTGTCTTTTCTCTTTCAAAAAAAAACCAAAACAAAACAAAAACAACAACAAAATACTAACATGGAAGCCAAGGGAGTCTCTTCTAATTTCTTGGATGGCCCTGAATTCATCAGGTGAGGATAACTTAAGGCAATGTGAATGCCTTCACATACATAACCTGTCAGCATCACTGTTTATCTTCTCAAAAAAAGCTGGAAGATGCCAGGAGCTGGGGAGGAGACTTCACCTCAGTCCCATCACATGGCTCATCCTATGCATTGTATCAGATGGGATCACACAATGAAAACACCATTTCAGGTTATCTTTGTATCTCAAGATCTACCATCCAAAATCAATATTTTAAAATTTACATACATATAAGCTAGGAACAGGAAAGATATTCAAGCCTGGAAGGCATCCTGTCTCCTCCCAGAAGGAAATCTTTTTACCTATGCTCAAACTGACATGTGGGGTAGAAAAGGGTAATTTACAGTTCTCAGCAACCAAAACCAGAAGTTTAGAGATGAACACAAGTTCATAAACTTATTGAGGATGTTTTCAAAGCAGGACATTGATATTATGATACTTACTCAACTGTAGAACTTCTGGTCTGGAAGCTAAGCTTTACAATCCACCTCTTCCTCCAGTTTCGACTCATTCAATTTTGTCCTACTGATCTAATACTCCAAAAAATAATTTTCCCAGCTTCCTTCTCCAATCCAATCACCCTTCTTCACTGGTTCCATTTCCTAGCACATCAAGTTGTTTACCCTCCTTTTAATAGCCCATCCCTTCCACTTGTCACACACTTAGCAAATCTATTTCTGCCTCACATCAATACAGGATGTACATGTTTGTATCTTCTAAAGGATGTGGCTTTAGGCTCTATTTTTTTTTTTTTTTTTTTTTTTTTAATAAAAGAATTCTCCTGGCCTTACACTTGCAGAACACTGACAGTTGCCAGGCCATTGGTATGCTGGAGCACCAACCTGACACATTTTATTCTGTCTCACTAGGCTCTCATCTGCCTGAGACCAGGAGTCATCTCCTGGGTTTACATCCAGGTCCTGACTATGCCATGGAGGAGACTGTTTTTCCCCATCTAAAGACATCCAGAAAGCATGTACCGTCACTCACAAGAACCATGCCTGCTAAGACTCAGAAGAGCACCCCAAATTTGCCAGTTCATGGAGGGTAAACCTGGAAAGCTAAACCTTCCCCTGGCTCAACACAGTGCACAAACAGATCCGTTCTTCACAGGCAAAACTCCAGAATCAAATGGCACTCTCCTTGTCATTCCTTTTCCTGGCAGGCAGGTTTCCAAGACTACCTGGATGGCAGCACTACCAGACCTGCTGTGCAGCTGATCCTGGACTCTGCCTCAGATGAACAGAAAGAAGAACGCGGCAGTCGGGCTCCAGCCCCAGCAGCAGCGGCGCAGCAGGCTTGCTGCCAAAGCCCAGAGCTCAAGCCCAGGCTTAACACTCAATGTAAGCAGAGCCTTAGGCACTCAGGTGCTGCAGTCACACACACAATAATAATAAAAAATAGTCCTCATGGAGCTCAGCTGGCTCAACGTCTTGAAGGGAAAGAAGGCCTTTGCCCACAGCCCACAATCATCTACAGATCTCTCAGCAACACAACAAAGAGCAGGCAGGACCGGATCGAGGGGCTGGAAATCAGTGTTCAGAGTGGGAACAAAACCCAAAGTGGTTTAAGAGGGAGAATAAGCATAACCTGGAATAAACTACCAAAGTATGTAATAGACTATTCATACATTCTAGTAGATGAAGAAAGTCTTGCTGTACTTCAGAAACACTTTCGCTAACTCATCCACAAGTTTTGGGGCTAACAGCCCTAATTAACGGGTGTGAATTCCCATACAGAGTAGAGGATCATAATCGTTCCTTGCAGTCTCAAACCAGACAGCAAATGAAAACCAAAACATATACAGCTTGTGTCCTCAGGAACCATTCTGCCATCCCACAGCTAGTATCAGCGCAATCTTAAATTAAAAGAATGGTGTGAAACTCTTCCCAAGGTCAAAACAAGTCTTTACACAACACCCAGTTTCAACTCTGCTTCAAAAGAAAACCCAAATGCTAATGTGCTCTGCAAAGCAGAGGCTCTGAGACAACTCTGTGGCACTGCTACTGCCTACCAACCTGCACAGGAGTGAGTGTCCACCTGTGGGAAACCTCATCAGCTTTATTCAAATGTTGGGGTTTCTTCCTGTAAAAACTAATCATGCTGTAAAATAAAAGTCCTGATACGAACTGTAGATTCCTCCACACAATACCATTTTCTCCTGTAGTACTTCTCCATTCTTCCCAGTGGTATTTGCTCTGCAGCAACTGCTGCTGTAAAAAGAATATGTTGTAAAAACTTCAAGACCTTCACTGCTTTTTCCAGCGCTATTAGCATACATCCAGAATTTTTACCATCTTCCCAAAGGAGCTAACAGGTTTTATACTACAGAAGAATGCCTACATTTGCTTTGACTAAATCTGAATACACATTTGCTTTTTCAGCACAGAACCAAGGAAAAATGAGATAACCTTTGCAGGTTTCCCCGTTAACATAACATGATGAAAATGCAAAGCCAAGTTCCAGGCATCCTACAAGTCCACTGATCTTCACCATGGCTTTCACTGAATGAAAAGTGATGGAAAGCCAGTGCTGAGCAAAGTGACAGCCTCTGGGATAGCCTGTGCTGTTCACAGCACCACGTTGCTATTATCAATGTTACACTCCTGTACCAGGCTGTAAAACCAGACACAGGGAAAAACCCTCTCCAGCACAGTAACTCCACAGGTTGATGTTTGGCATTTACTCTTTTTAACATTCCCCAATAACTGGAACTAAATACTTTGGTTAACGCAGGCAATTGCATTGATATAAACAATTCCATTTTCTCTTTCAAGGGATACTCACTGAGGAGTATCACCTGCAAGAAGGCTATCTGTACATTTTTCTGGGATAACATTCCCTCCTTGCTGTCTGCAGCCTGTTTTTACTCTGTTTCTAGCCTATGTGATTTCTACTTGTGTATTTGCCCCATATTCAGATCTTAACAGCTCTTCCCTCATAGGAGTTTGGGGCTTTTCCTGGCAGTTGTGTCACAGTGCCATGGTTTAAGCACAGTAAGTTATTTGCATAAAGCAGCTGTACATACTTTGAGTAGGGGAAACAAAGGATGATTTACCAAAAGGAACACTACTATTTACTCCCCAGAAATGAAAACTAGTAGTAGCTCAAAAAACAGGAAAATATTTTTACCAGTCATCTTTAAGCAAATTAGTACAGCTATATACATGTGCAAAGGGCTTGCTATGTCTGCAACTAGAATAGGCTGAATTTGTGCAATTCATTAGAAACCACACAGGGTCTAAATGAACAGAGACACTGTAAGACAGGAGAAATGCTGACCATTAACTTCTGCATGGGAACAAGAGGTAACAAGAGGTAATGGTTAACATAATGAGCACAGGCCTGGAGTTCCCAGGAGTATGAAAAGGATAAGGACATGCAGTGGGAAATGCAACAATTAAAACCAACAGGCATCTCAGGTCTGTCAATGACTCTTCTTGCAGAACACCTCAGGTTTTCCCTGCCTGTATAATGGAAAGCATCCCTCTTTAGCTGACAATGGCACAATAGCAAATGCCCTACAACCTTCAGAGCTAATTGCCTCATTCAAACTTCTGGTGTTTCAGCCATTATCCATAGTAAACCTGGGCAGCAAAAGAATTAATTTAATGAGCTACATTCTTCTAAAGCTGAGTAAGATTTTAAAAAACCCCAACAAAACAACCAACCAACCAACCCCAACAACTGCTGAATTCTCTAACTCTTACCCTTCCAGGAAAAATAATGATCAGAGCAAAGTCCTTGAACACACTCATCAAGCACAGAGTCAGGCAGTGCTGTATCATTCGCTACAGCAACACCACCAGCCTGAGCACCTGGCAGTATAGCTGCTGCCTACCAAGACAATCAGCTGTGCTTTGGGAATGGGACTTGGGCACACAAGCCGCAATAAATTTTGCCTAGTGCCTCAGCGGTAGCAACTTTCAGTAAGAGGCAGAGAGGGAGACAAGATGCTACATACCCTGTGGGCTGCTCTCTGATACACCTGCTTTTCCCACTAACAACACTGGGAAAGGCAGAATCAGAAAAACCAGCATGACAGCAACTTTTATTTGCATTTTAAACCCTTAAGTAAGCAATATTTGCTGTCGGGTGTGCCGAAAAAAGATTAAATTCTTTTTACTATTTCAAAATAGATGTATAGAATATTTTGTTTAGTCTTGCTTATATAGAGAGACCTTGTCTCTTACAAATGAATTTAATTTGGGGTTTTTATTTCAACAGACAATAGAAAAAAATACATAACTCTATATTATGGGGATGTTTTTCTTTCCATGCTCACCAAACTCTGCTCAGTTGTACCAAAAGGACTCAGATTCCATCTTCCAGCCATTACAGCAAGCCTACTTACATCATGTGTTTGGAAAGGAGATTTTTCAACAGAGGAAGCGAAGCGCTTAGCCATGCTGGCCAAGACTGCACGGATCAGTGACCCTCAGCAGCATACAGACCACCACCGTGACATCACACTTTCCACAACATGGCTCCCAAAGATGCTCATACCGAGAGAATCTGGAGTTTCAATCTTTGTTTATTTGTTCAGAGAAAGTTGGTTTTTCTTCTTCTTTTTTGGTAGCTTTTTAGGGTTTGTTTTGCTTTGCTTCTTAAGAGCTGTATTACTTTCTAGTCTTACTTTTTGAAACTGAGAAAACCAGGTGGACCACCTGAGACGAAATATTTCACATAGAAGCACTCACCAGCGATAGCAGCAGAAGACAAGCTGATTAATTTGCACCATATTAGTCAGGGCTTCCATTAACACAACTAAGGGCTCATCAAGGAAGGAAAATACGAAATTGTTCCGTTGCTGTTACTCTGCTGGAACGCCACATTTTAATCACTGGCTGGAGCATAGTTGAGTGACACAAGGGAGAGAAATGCTCAACAGAAGATGAAAATAATACAGACTCGGTGAAGACAAATGCTTGATCCAGGCACACCCAATCCACCTCCTGCTTCAGCCTGAAACATAGATGCATGATTTAACCAGGTTTCTCAACCTGCTGCCCAGAGAGGCCCCAGCCTGGGAGGTGGTGCCAGATTGCAGCTGTGTGGGTCTGGTAAAATTTGGCACAGGAACCCAAACAGCCAAATATTAGAGATGCCTAAATTTCAGGGGAACTCATTCGTAAACTCCAGTTACACCTTTTGCCATTTATTTTTTTCAGCAATAATCTACAACCCACACAGAGGTCTGCAGCAGCCTGATGAATGGTGCAAGCAGGTCACAGAAACACAGCTCTCAAAGGGGTTTCCTGAGTTAGAGCTTAGCCTCCTGCCACTCCAGGTACAGCATTACTTAGTTCATTTAAAAACAAACAAAAACAGAACTAAAAAGCAGATTCTCACTCTAGGATGAAGTTAGGTGATTTTTGTCTTGATTGCTCCTGGAATGTCACAATCCTATTCTGCTCTGCTTAAAACCTTTCTGTAATTTTCAGCCTATGCTTTGTCATAGCAAATTTAAATCAAATTATATTCCACTCTGAACATCTTATCTCCTTTTCTTGTGTTTATCCCACGTGTGATACATGTGAGTTCCACACCTGTTCAGTATTCCAGACAAAAAAAACCCCTTGTTGCCTTAAGCAATAGTATCAATTTCTCATCTCTACCATACAAAAATACTTTACCTGATACATTCTAGTCCTGCATTTACCTTCCCTTCCTCCATCAGAGTGGCTGCTCATCATCACACTATTTCAACTAGTACATTCTGAGATACTGCAATTTACTCTTGGGACCCAATTACAAATTTCTTGCTACTAATGCCCAAAATCAAAAGTTCTGTGTTACCAGTCTATGTGCTACAACTGTGCTATAACAAGGTGGGTCATGGCACATAGATTTTGCACACTGATCCTGTGAATCATCCAAAGGAGGTCTATTAAACTGCAAGAGAAAGCTTTTAAGAATGGTAATAGAAGTCAAATAAATTAATACATGTACCTGGAGTGAAGAATTCACAGAGCAACACGCTAGAGGGAATAATTCCTCTAAAAAGCCCTGATGGATGTACCAGAAGACTTTACAATATGACTTGAAAAAAGTGTGTCCACTATCACCAGCTACAGAAGAAAAGCCTCCCTAAGTGAGCCAGGGGATTTTCATTACATGAAATTTTGAGAGATATCAAAATAAGTTCTCTTTTAAAAAGGCTACTCCCCTGATTATCAAAAAACCCCCCATCACCACTGAAAGACCATCATCTCCTACCACAGCCTGCAGCAGACAGCACTCACATCTCTTCTCTTGCTAGAAAGTACATATTGCTGCTGAAACACCATCGAGTCTTTTACCAATTTCTCTGCTACTCAGATGGAACTCATCTGAGAGCTCCAGCCACTGCTGCTTACCAGTGAAAACCAGAAACAAGGACTGCTGATAGTCACGGAGGAGAAAGCAGTTATATGAGATTTTAAAGAAAAGCCACACCTCCTACACAGCCCCTTCCACCCTGCTCTGGGCAGACAGGAAGCTATGGATGCTAAATAAATAAAAACAGCATCATGAGAATTATTAAATTACACCTTAGCACCTGCTGTGTCCACCAGCAACATCACCCTTAGTTTAAAGCAGCTTGTCGAACATAGTTTTACTAAAAATGTCAAACACTGATCTCATTTAAACATCCTTTAATCTTGGAGCAGTATGTGTGAGGAAATTCGAAGACTAATCAAGAGCAAGATTAGTGTTTTCTCATCATCCATGGAAGAGGTATTCAGATGTCTACACTCAGGGCTAGATTAAACCATCCTTACATTGAAATTGTTTGCTCTTGTGTCCTTAATGAAATACCTTTGAGAGAACCAAACTCTTAGGAAACAAACTTTTTCTTCCCTCATACAGATTCTCAAGGCTGCTTAGCAAAGCATGCAAAAGAAATGTGATTCCCATGCCTGAAATAAATGCAAGTGACCACTAAGAGCCCAAGTGACTGATGAAGTAGGAAAGATATTTAAAGAGAGCATAATCAGAAAGCGACAGGGAAAAAAATGTGGATGTGGAAAACGAGATTTCATGAAGAAAAGTTTGATTTACATTTCATACAAATGAATTTTTTGCACCTATTACTATTTTTTTTTGCATTTCCTGACAGGTAAAGAATATTCTTTAATGATAATAATAGATAAAGACAAAAGCAAACTGGTTCCACCAATGCAGGAGACTAAAACATATGCCCTACAGAGACAAAGGAAAGCACAGATAGTGCCCTAAAGAGCTCACAGGCTGCCTTTACTCATGTGCATTAGGCAAGATGATATTTACCTATTTCAGACTTAGAGAGAGAGGACTTTGCTATTTAATCTTTCAGGCTGTAGTGAGGTGGGGGATAGTCTCCTCTGCCATGCCTACCGTGAGAGACCAGAGGAAATGGCTTTAAGCTGAACCAGGACAGATTCAGAGTAGATATGAGAAAAAAGATGTCACTGTTAGGGTGGGTCAGGCATTGGAACAGGTTGCCCTGGGAGGTGGTGGAATCACCATCCCTGTTTAAGAGGCGTCTGGATCTGGCGCTGGGTGATATGGTTTAGGAGTTACTGTGGCAGTGCTGGGTGGGAGGCTGGACTTGACCTTAAAGGTGTCTTCCAACCTTCAAGATTCTATGAAAATAATTTTCTGAAGTTTCAAAGTAATTATTGGCAATGATTCTTGAAAAGAGACATTGAACATACAGCAATATTTTCAACAAAAAGATTCTGGATTAGACAAATTGTGCAAGAGTACTGCTTAAAAGGATTTGGAACCTAAGGGTGTAACTACTTGATTCATTGCTTGTTACAACTCATCAAAGTTGCTTGGTTTATCATAGCTATTTGCTGTCTTAGAGAGATTTAGTAAAAGGTTTTTCCACTACTTTGCATAGTTTCTCAAATGCTGACAGGCACACATATAAACCCATGGCAGTGCCTCTTTTTGTGTCCTGTAAGTCTTGTTGGACCTGTCTGACTTCCATGCTGCAGCCAGGGCAGTGACTGAAAAGGTACTGAAGTTCTCACTAAGTAAATCACTTCGGAATTACTCTAGTGTAATGGGAACAACTAAAAGAAAAGTGAAGTCAAAAGGGACTGGGAAATAAATAAATAAACAAAATTCAATGTTCCTGTAATGAATTTACTCAGCTACAGAAGCAGACTGCCATCTTCCAAAATGCATTACATTCCTCTGTATACCATGCTCTTGCCAAGGCCCCACCTGGAACAGGGGAGCTTTCTTCACTCTTCAAGACCAGGGAAGGCCATCAATCCAAACCCAGCGGCATGAAGACTGGCTTATTTCTCTGTTTAGGCTAGAACATGAGGTGACAGAGACCTGTAAACACCTCTACGGTGGTAAAAGCTGCAGTTCAACAAGAGCATTGTTAGACTATCAACTGTGAGTCTACACAGTCTGTTCTAACACTTTCAAGTCTATACATAAACAAGAATTAAGCCTTTGCAGCTTTACTTTCATTTTCATATTTTGCAAAGCCATTCATTAGCAGCCCTGCAAAGGATGAACAGAAAATAGAAACTTACAGACTAAAATAATAAAATTGTCAGTGATATTAAAGGTATATCAAAAAACAAAGACTGGACATTAAAGTGATACCCATGGAAACTGTCATAAGGCACACAGATTATAGCAGGATCCTGAAACCAGCTGCATTCCAGGGAAATGCTGGCATGGTCCACAGAGAGCAATTAAAGGAGCTGATCAACAGTTGTCACAAAGTTCTTAAACAAAGTGTTTTCATCTCCCTGTATAAAACAAAACATTTAGGAAATAAATGAGTAAGTCCTATACTCATTTTTTGCTTTTGACAACATAATTTTAAATGCTGTACTTAGTGTAAAACACTGATAACTGTCATTTTTTGATTTGGTAATAAAAACACAGGAAAAAAAATCCCTATCAGCTGCTACTTCATATGCTGCAGAATGATTTTTTAGTTACTTATCTTTAGACTGACACTTTCCCAAGTTGAAGACCTTTTTTAAGTCACATTCTAGCACACACTGAAAAAACCACAACACTGGCAGAAACTGGACTGCAGCTCTGCTGAAGTTTCTGTGACTGCTTCCATTTAAATCAGCTTCAACTTGTGTTGAATCTCTCGTCCTGCTGGCTTTTTCAGGGTGAGGAAACAGAATATGCAATATGCACAAAGTACAGAAGGGTGATCTTATACCTGAAGCCATAAGGAATTTGAGACAGAAGTCCAGTTTCCAGTGCTGTTACAAATCAATTTAATGATTCCAGGTAAATCACTTCACCTCATTACACCTCAGTTCTCAGCTGTAGAGTTGTGAGGACAAACCGGTTAATGGTATTTCCTATTCAGATCCCAGAATTGAATGTTTAATGAAAATAAAAAAACAACCCACTTCACAAATTAATTGAAGAACTACTGGTAAAGAACAGGCCAGACACCCAGGCCTAGGAATCCAGAAAGTGAAACTTACAGGCCCAAGTTTTCTGTTGTTCCTTACTTCTCAAGCAGGTGCCTTTAGGAATCAAGTTTAGCATAATATTTTTACTGTATGAAGGATCCAAGAAAAGGATACATTCAGACATGTAATGAACATGAAAACCCTAATGAAGCTACTACCTTGTCAATCAGGTGTAGGCTGAGACAGCCAAAAATAGCAGGAAGATTTCCAACAGAGGAAAGAACATGCATCTACTATATCAACTCTTGAAGCAAAGATATCAAAACCATTCCTGTGTGTGCAGAGTGGGCGAACAGCAAACAAAAACTTGAACAGGCTTCCTTT
>NW_008659844.1:0-5731 GCF_000695815.1 Acanthisitta chloris | reverse complement strand
ATGAGTAAGACTGGCAGAGTCAGCTGCTTGCTACTGTGAATGAAGACAGTCTTACCTGCCCCTGAAACACCAGCACCAAAAAGCAACAAAACAATGTAAACTACATTCCCCCAGCCCTTACAGGCTTTGCACATATGTGCTCTCACGCTACTACTGAATGCAATTCTGTAAATATAACCTTGACATCTAACCTTGAAAGCATCAAACTTCATGAAACAAGGTGCAACACAACAAAAAGGCCTGAAACTGCAGGCACAGCGAGCAGCAATGCTGCACCAGTGGGACCGCCTCAGTCAAATGCCAGACAAGGCAGCAAGTCATGAGATGTTATGCTTCAGAGTGCTTTATGCAGAATTTGTGATCAGCAGCTCAGCTACTCTTAGACATATTTCTTACTGTGCATTTATAATCTTGGCTTTACTCCCTGTCACTCGCAGTGCACACAAGCAAGTTGTCTATACCGTGCCACGTTACCTCGCTTTCATTGAGCATACTTGCTCTTCTGTCTGGGGGCAATTAACTCCACTTGTGACAACTAAATTTCAGCAACCAGTTTAAACTTCTCATCAGCCTTTTGGCATGGGTTGCAAAATGTCTGCCAGCAAACTATGGCCACAAGCAGCAGTTGTTTTCACCAGGGAAACTCTTTCTTCAGCGAGATCCCGCTCCCGCTACACCGCAAACACAGCCGACATACAGCAGCTTTTCAGCTACCTCTACTGTGGAGTTCTCTCACCTATATCACACAGGAGAGGGTATACCCTGTAAGAGGTGTACCAGTGGTATGCATTTACTAGAGGAATGACTCCAAAATACACAGTGCAGCAATCTGCTCAAGAACTTAGTACAGGCTTCTTTCAAATAAGAGACCACTTTGTCCTCTGTGCCCAGACAAGCAAGACACAGAATAAAAAGGGCAGAAGCAGCAGCTGCTGCTCATACACAGCATCTGACTTAAGAAAACTTGTGTGGTTTTCAATACTACCTCACATTTTCTCTGAGCCTTTTTTCTGAAAAATAAACAGAAGATCAACACTGCCGCCTGTGAAGACACAGTCTAGTTCCTTACTTGCACAGGCTCTACTTGTTGTCTCCCAGGCCCCCTAAGCAAACCTGCCTGGCTTACCAAAGAGAGGGACACCAGACACACAGACTCATCCCTGAGCAGGCAACCAAACTGTGAGGTCAGGATCCCAATTTGCAATGCATATGTATTTCCTTACTGCATGCAGTATTTAAGAAACACTACCAGGCTGAGCTCTGACAGAGTCTCCACATGACAGAAACATTCAGTTAAACTGATTTAGTTGGTTTTGATTTTCCTTTTTAGATATTCTCTTTGCCCTCTAAATTTTTCTAGTCTGTGTATTAAACCCTTGCAAAATCTCGTTGTGCCGCCTACACACCCCTATTTGCCTGGAAAGTTCCACCCTGTCTCAGCTGGACTCTTGGGAGTTCACAGCTTGTTATACTGCAGTTTACTACCTTCCAAAAGAGCCTGAAGACAAAAAGACACCTGAGGACTTAAGCAGCTCATTGATGTTCTGTTGCAACATTTATTTAAGTAGTCAGTTTGGCTAATATGGCCTAAATAGACAAGGAACAAATCAGAAAGATTAAGTGTATAACAACAACCAAACCAAAATTCCATCCCAGATGACAGTAAGAGCTCAGAGTAGCATTTCTGCCTTACACAGGAGTGTTTTAATTGTGCAGCTGGAAATTAAAATTCTGCAAACTGGCAGTTTTATTCAAACAGCAGTTCTTTATCACATTTGGGCATTGTTTATCGAAGAGCTTAGCACATGACCAAGCCAGCAAAAGCACAGGAGAAGCAGAAAACTGCAGCACAGCACAAGTCAGTTGACTGAAGGCGCAGGGAAGGGCTGAGAACTGAACACAAACTTCCTTCCACGTCACAACATTGCCTGAGCTGAGACTGCAATGGACACTTGCGCAGAACTACCTCTCCAAGCACTCAGTGGGCAACAGCTATAACACGTTGTAACAAAAAACTGCATAAACAAATGCAACCTTCAACTACCCTGCCAGAAAGCTAACACTAACTAGCAGCCAGTGCCCAGCCTGGATTTGCTCCAGCCTTCCTAGCTGTCAATTCCAGTCAGAGTCTTTGTTTGAGTTCCCCCGTGAGATGACCTTCACAAAATTCAGCTCTTCTGAACATCAGGAATTTTGGTTATGCACAATATCATTACATGGGACATCCCTTAAAGCATAATGAAAAAAATTATCAGAAACAATTAACTTCCAGTCAAGTTCAATAAAAGTAATACCTTGATTTTCTGATGAATATGCCTCAGTGAATCTGCTGTACCCATGTCCATGTTGTCACTGATGCACACAAAATCCAGCTTCATTTTTGTGTCCAGGTTTAACATCTTTTGGATTTCCTTCCTTGTAATCACAATGACCTCTAGGACAGAGGAAAGTGAGATGAGACCAAGCAAAAAAAAAAAGACCCTTAAATAATATTAATCACAAACAGTATATGCTCACTTTTGTAATTAGAAAGGCTGATGAAACTGTCAAAAGGCTTCAGTAACATAACTGGGTTCTACACCAAATCCAGCTCTCTTGGCAACAATAAATTTTGAGGAACAGAATATGAAAACCTCATTGAGGAATGAATATGAAAACATCTCTCCTGCTTTGCTGGGTAGAGGCTGTTACTGCAAGGGACACGTACATGTGTGGCATGAGTTAGCAAGACAGAACAGAGAATTCTATCATTAACAAGTAACCTCAAACCATATGTCCTCAAACAGGCCAACAAGACCCTGTATTAATGTCACCAACACTTTAGAGCTGTGTCTTTTGCCACTTCTGGTCCTGTATAGTCCTCTGTGGACAACACCACCAACCACAGCATTACAATACAATGGTTAAACTATTTCTCAGCATCAGCTTGGCAAGAGAGTGGAGTAATATGTGAGCAACAAACTCATTCTATCTACAAAAGGAAAAGGAAAAATGCATATTTGAAGGAAATCAACAGTGGCATGAAAGCATATTTTCCGAAATAAAGAATGTGCGAACAGAAGCTCTGCAAATAAAAGATTGAGAAACCAAAATTACAAGAAACCTTCTCCCCCAGCCTCAATAATGGGGAGGAAAAGCAGCAGTCAAACCCTCCCAGAAAACTCCAACACCATAACATTGTACTCTATGTGGAATTTTAACAGAAAAGTATGGGACACAATACAGCCCTCAGCCCAGGAAGCTTCTGTGGCAAGATGAAAACACACTAGGAATAAATCTGTATCAATCAAAACTCATCTTGAATCTGTTAACAGAAAAGAGGAAGCAACTGTAAACATGAGAACTGTGTGGCAATTTAGTGCCAGAGATATGGGAGGGCTGCTCTCCCACTCCCATACTGGATGCCAACTTGGATTCAAAACAGGCTGAAGAGCCTAGAGAAAGAGATTGAAAGCACACCTTAAATTAGGCAAAGTAACTGACGAAGAGCGAACTGGTGTCAGGTGGAAGTTGCAAGCCCACATAGTTCAGCATAAACCTGATGAGCTGGGCAAAGGTCTCCTAAATATTAGAAAAGATGAAGCACTTGCAATTAGAACAAAAAAGATGGAGTGAATCAGCCCATGGAACACCTACTTACTAATATAGGCAAGTATGAGGAACTAAAGCCTTATGCAATAATTAACAAAAATGATGATCCACGGAGAGGATTCATGCCACAGGACTATTAATGCAGAAATGTACAGCTTGGTCAGGGGGCAGAAGTAAGGGAGGAGCAGGAAGGTGGCAGTTTGCTTAGTGAAGCTGAGTACATCCAGCCCTGCATGTCCACATCTTCACTGGGGAATGATCAACTGAAGAGCTATGTGTGAGAAAGGAGAAAGATCTGACTGTAACACAGAGTCACAGAATGGGTGATGTGAAAGGGACCACGGTGGGTCATCTGGTTCAACTTTCCTGCTCAAGCAGGGCCATCCTAGAGCACATGGCACAGGACTGCATCTAGATGGTTCTTGAATATCTCCAGTGAGGGAGAATCCATGGCCTCTCTGGACAATCAGTGCCAGTGTGTGGTCACCCACACAGTAAAAAAGTTCTTTTTTCCTCATGTTCAGACGGAACTCCCTATCAGTTTCTGCCCATTGCCTCTTGTCCTATTGCTTGGCACCATGGAGCAGAGCCTGATCCATCCTCTGGCACCCTCCCTTCAGATACTGATAGACATCAATGAGGTCCCCTCAGTCATCTCTTCTCAAGGCTGAACAGGCCCAACTCTTTTAGCTTTTTCTCATGAGAGAGGTGCTCCGGTCCCTTAACCATCCTTGTAACCATCCACTGGACCTGCTCTAGGAGCTCTATGTCTCTCTGGTACTGAGGAGCCCAGAACTGGACACAGCAATCCAGATGTGCCTCACTAGGGCTGAGTAGAGGAGCAGCTACTAGTGGTTAAGAGCATCAAGTGGAAATGGATATTTCTGAATACAGAGCCACACAGAACACAGTACTGGTTACGCAGAAGCCTTTAGCTACCTAAAATTCTCATATTGCAGGTTAAAAGTATGATCCTAGCAAAAAAAGACAGAAGAACAGGCAAGGAAAGCAAACATCCAGAACGTAGACTTCACCAAACAACATGCAGAAAACAAATCCAAAGTCCTTAATGATTTCTTAATTAAACAAAATAAAGTCAGAGTCTTAAGTCTGCTCTTTGTTTTGTTCCTTCACACTGAAAGTCAGAGGCTAACATGGATAACCATGAGCTGATGTTTACATTTTCACAGAATGAAACAGCAGTCAGGGAAAAAGCCTCAGGATGAAGTAAGGAATGACCACACAGTCAAAACAGAAAAGCAGAAATGCAAAATACAAATGTGAAAAAACAGGCAGGAAAGGTGGCAGGAGGAAGTTTTATAAGCAGCAGGGGGGACACCACAGAAAAATCTGGTTCACCACTCCAAGGGTAAACAAAAACCTGCACCCAGATACTAAAGAACCTCACCAGGTACTGAACAGCACCTTAGTGCCCCCGTGGAAAAGACCCACAGGTGAGCAACACAAGTCTGTCCCTTTCCCCCGCCCGGCTCTGGCCAAAGCCCAGTGCTTGACCACACACGAACACATGGGCTGAGCACCTCTGACAGGGCAAATAACCCTGAACTTCAGGCCAGGCTGAAACAACAAACCAGGACACATCTCTGGAGAGCTGACATACGTCTCACACTGCTGTCACTAATGACTCTCAGAGAGAAACATGAGAGACTCGTGTTAGCAACCCAAGGAAAGACATCAAAGCTGGGAAAAGCCTTGAGTCAGAGAACCATAAAGCTTGGAAAAGACCTTTATGATCATCAAGTCCAAGTCTCAACCTGACACCACCACCATGTTCACCATTAAACCATATCCCTAAGTGCCATATCCACATACTGCCATGGATGGTGACTGCACCACTGCCCTGAGCAGCCGATGCTTTACACTCCTCTCAGTGAAAGAAGTTTCGGTAATACCCAGTCGAAACCTCCCCTCGTGCAACCCTGGCGACTTCCTCTCGTCCCGTCACTTGTTACCTGGGAGAAGAGACTGACATAGCGCAGCCCTTCAGCAGCTCCCGCCCCTCGCTGAGGGGAGCAGAGGCGCTGGCTCAGGGGGCGCAGCCAAGAGGGCAGGAAGGGACGTGACACGGGACAACAGCACAAGCTCCAGCACGGGGGAGAGATCTGCCACAGCGCCCGCC
>NW_008659843.1:0-648 GCF_000695815.1 Acanthisitta chloris | reverse complement strand
CCCCAGGAATATTTTTGGGTACCCTAGGAAATTTTGGGGTCCCCCAGGTATATTTTGAGGTGCCCCAGGGAATTTTGGGGTGCCCCAGGGAATTTTGGGGTGCCCCAGGGAATTTTGGGGTGCCCCAGGGATATTTTGGGGCACCCCAAGAATATTTTGGAGTGCCCCAGGAATATTTTGGGGTCCCCCAGGAATATTTTGGGGTGCCCCAGGAATATTTTTGGGTCCCCCAGGAATATTTTGGGATCCCCCAGAAATATTTTGGGGTATGCCCCAGGAATATTTTGGGGTCGCCCAGGAATATTTTGGGTTGCCCTAGGAATATTTTGGGGTGCCCCAGGAATATTTTGGAGTGCCCCAGGAAATTTTGGGGTATTTCAGTGCATTTTGAGGTGCCCCAGGAGTATTTTGGGTGCCCCAGGAAAATTTTGGGATGCCCCAGGAATATTTTGACGTGCCCTAGGAATATTTTGGGTGCCCCAGGAATATTTTGGTGTACCCCAGGAATATTTTGGGGTGTCCTTACTTAAGTTCCTGTGCGATGGCAGCGATTTGTTCCACCCTGTCCTGATGAGCTGCCAAGTCTGACTCGAAAGCTTCGTGTTTCCGTAGCAGTGCCCGAACCTGTGCCAGGGAGGCTGAGCCCAA
>NW_008659842.1:0-4067 GCF_000695815.1 Acanthisitta chloris | reverse complement strand
ACAAGCCGCAGGTAACGTGTGTAATCCAGATATAATATTTATAGGATTATTTTTCCGAGATTAGCACAGGATATTAGAAAGGTTATAAAGTCACATCGACGGTCGTTGTCTCCCTTTTATGTACATACAAGAACACAGCACAACACTTGGGTCCACAGCACACAGAGAGAACTGCCACAGCACACATGAAGTGATGGGTCAAGTCACTTCAATTGTCCCTATCTTCTTTCAGCACTAGACAAACATCAAGAGACAAACATAAAGCAGTAAAATAGCAATAGTAATACTCAGTGTCCTGATACTGTTCCTGTCGCTGCTGCTACTCTAATCCAGCCATACTGCAGAATTTTCTCTACCACATGTGGTTCCTCAGATCTACCTTTCTTGGGCAGCAGCAGGAGGCAGACCAGCAATATTTGGAGACTGTCTTTAATTTAGGACTCATCTCTTTAAAATCCTGGCTGAGAGCAAGGAGGTCCCAAATGCAGCCAGGGGTCTCCAATCCCCCCCCTGGCTGCGAGCAAGGGGGTGCCAAATCTCCGCTGGTTGCAAGCAAGAAGGTCCCAGATCAATCCGCCCCCCTGGCTGCAAGCAAGGGGGACACACATCCAGTCAAGGGTCCTAAATCCTCCCCCTGGCTGCAAGCAAGGGGGACACACATCCAGTCAAGGGTCCTAAATCCTCCCCCTGGCTGCAAGCAAGGGAGTCCCAAATCCTCCCTTGGCAAGGAGGGCACAAATCAATCCTCTTCCCTGGCTGCAAGCAAGGAGGGCACAAACCCTCCCCTGGCTGCAAGCAAGGGGCTCCCAGATCAATCCCCTCCCCCAGTTGGAAGCAAGGGGGTCCCAAATCCTCCCCTGGCTACAAGCAAGGAGGTCCCAAATCAATTCTCCTCCCCCAGCTGCAAGCAAGAGGGTCCCAAATCCAATCAGGGGTCCCAAATCTCCCCTGGCTGTGAGCAAGTGGGTCCCAAATCACTTCTTCTCCCCCGGCTACAAGCAAGGGGGTCCCAAATCCAGCCAGGGGTCCCAAATCCTTCCCTGGCTGCAAGCAAGGAGGTCCCAAAACAATTCTTTTCCCCCAGCTGCAAGCAATGGGGTGCCAATCCAGCCAGGGGTCCCAAATCCAGTAGGGGTCCCAAATCTCCCCTGGCTACAAGCAAGGAGGGCACAAATCAATCCTCTTCCCTGGCTGTAAGTAAGGGGGGCACAAATATCCCTTGGCTACAAGCAAGGAGAGCACAAATCAATCCTCTTTCCTGGCTGCAAGCAAGGGGGGCACAAATCTCCCCTGGCAGTGAGCAAGGGGGGCACAAATTCGGCCAAGGGTCTCAAACCCTCCCCTGGCTACAAGCAAGGAGGTCCCAAATCAATCCTTTCCCAGCTACAAGCAAGGGGATCCCAAATCCTCCCCTGGCTGAGAGCAAGGAGGTCCCAAATCAATTCTCCCCCGGCTGCAAGCAAGGGGGTCCAAAATCAATCCTCTTCCCTGGCTGCAAGCAAGAGGGTTCCAAATCCAGTCAAGGATCCCAAATCCTCCCCTGGCTGCAAGCAAGAAGGTCCCAGGTCAATCCTCTCCTCTGGCTGCAAGCAAGGGGGGCACAAATTCTTCCCTGGCTGTGAGCAAGGATGTCCCAAATCCAGCCAAGGGTCCCAAATCTCCCCTGGCTGCAAGCAAAGAGGTCCCAAACCCTCCTGGCTTCCCTGGCCCTGTCCCGGTTCAACGTCCCCAGCCCAGTGCTGATGACCTCAAGGGCACAGGGTGGACATGAGGTCACCTCGTGTGGCCAACAAGGAGCCACCAACTCCCACAGAGCCACTGGTGGCCTGGGCTGAGGACACACAGTGAGCCCCAACATGTCCCTCAACCCCCAGAATGGAATTTCCCACCATACCTCACCATCCATTCACCAGGGCCTCACTTGCCAGGTGGTTTCTCCACCACATTCACACCACGGTGTGTCCATCACACCTTTCTCACCGCGTTCACACCACGGTGTGTCCATCACACCTTTCTCACCGCGTTCACACCACGGTGTGTCCATCACACCTTTCTCACCACGTTCACGCCACGGCGCGTCCATCACACGTTCCACCACTGCTGCATCTTCCCACCTTGGGACATGCCCCATCACAACCTCACAAGTGTCTCCATCACCCCACAACCTCTCCCTCTTCACAGAGGTGACCTGGTGTCCCTGTCACCCTCATGTGTGACAACATCTCCATCACTGTCATGGCCATGGCTCCACTGCTCTTACACCCACCAAACCTTTCGGCTCTTGCTTGCTTGGATTGATGCTCCCACCACTCCCAGCACCTGGTCACAGCCTGGACCATGGTTCAGCCTCTTGCAGGACCATGGGACCACCCCAGGTGACATCTGGCCTGTCCTTCATTGACACTTGCCAGCAGCAGGTGCCCACCTGTGCCCACCCCACCCCAAGCTGTGTCCTGCCAAGTCCCACACCATGTGGCACCTCAAAAAGGCCAAATCCAGACTGTTCTCTCCTGCATCAGCTCTGGAGCTGCAGAACTGGGGAGAAACTAGTCTCCAAGGGGCAAAGCCCTCCCTGTCCCACCCAGGGACCTCCCCCCCAGGACTTCTCTCCCAGCCCCCCATGCTGGGGGTGGCTCTGGAGTCCGTAGAGCCACCAGACTACAAGGAGATGAAATTGGACTTGAAAACACATCTGTGGTTTTTATTGGAAGGAATTCACTCAGCTGTGGGTGTTAAAGGCCTTCAATGAGGTGTGAGGGTCACACGTCCACACGCACTCGGTCACGACGTTGTGACACCCCCAATCCTGGAGCTTGGAGCTGTCATGGGGGTCCAGGCTCACATCCCTCACCAAGAGGTGGGGAGGGAGGAACAACTGCTCTACAGGGTGAAGGAAACCTGTGAACTTGCTCTATCCTGGTGCTGACACCCTGTGATGTGTGGCCAAGTCATGGTGAACCTCATCACATATGCCACAGGTGTCACATCACTTGTCCACACTCTATGCCTGAGCTGTGCCTCCTCTTCCACCCACACTCACTTTCCCAAGGTGACCTGGTGCCAGGTGCTTGCAGGGTCTGGGTGGCAGTGACACCTCTGCCCCGTGGGCACCTGGTACCCCATGCCAGAGGACATGAGCTCTTCTTCTACCTCCCAGGGGAGGTTTCTCACCCTACCAAGGTCTTTTGCTCCTTCCTCAAGGGCTCCCTCTCCTCCAGACCACCCCAAATCTAAGTGGTGACCTCCCAGGTGAGCTTATCCACCCCACCAAGGGTTCTCCCCCTCCAGACCACCCCAAATCTAAGTGGTGACCTCCCAGGTGAGGTTATCCACCCCACCATGTGTTCTCCTCCTCCAGACCACCCCAAATCCAAGAGGTGACCTCCCAGGTGAGGTTACTCACCCCACCAAGGGCTCCCTCTCCTCCAGACCAACCCAAATCCAAGGGGTGCCCAACCCAATGGCAGCTCGTTGTGTCCAGACCAAGATGTGGGATCCTGGGAAAGCTCATCCCAAGGGTGAGGGACAAGGCCTGGGGGCGTGAGGGGTGTCCTGACAACACCACCAGGGTGTGCAGCCCTGTCCCCTGGGTGTGTGGTTGGGGTGGGTCAAACAGACCCTTTGGACATGCTGGAAAGGTTGGGAAAAGTGTTTGGCTTTATCTTGGAAGTGAAGGTGAAAGGGCAAGGAGGAAGGATGAGCCCCCTCAAGCGTCTGTGGGGACCCTCAAACTGCCCAGACACAAACCCCCAGGTGTTCTGGCTACTCTTGGCTGTGGCTCTTGGAGCTGAGAAGGAAACAGCCTTTTCCATGCTCACAGCTGCCCTGGGAAGGGGCTGGGGAGGGAAGGAGGACAGAGAGACCCCAGCAGAGCCCCCCACACTGCTCCAGGGGTCCCAGCTCTGAGGGAAAGCAGCCCCAGACCCACAGGTGCTCCCAACAACCTCCTGCACTGAACATCTCAATAGATGGTTTAAATTGACATTTCCAATGGAAGAATTTCTCAAATCAGGGCTTTTTTTTTTTCCTCTGGATTGGCCTCCAAAATACATGTGCCCTCCCCCCTC
>NW_008659841.1:3554-7673 GCF_000695815.1 Acanthisitta chloris | reverse complement strand
AGGTCTTTTCCAACCCACATGATTCTATGAAAACACAGGATGAAAACTAAAAATATAATATGAAGTATTAGAACTGTGAGATAAATGGCCTTCCAAGAAGAACCAAAGTAGGAAAAACCCAGCTCTTTTTAGAATTGTGCACGATTAGTTTGAAAAAGAACCGTATTATATGTTGCCTTGGACAACAAAAGATTGTGAGTCTGGGTGTCCCATCGCACACGTTGTTTCTGTACAGTTATCAGTGACAATCTGCAGCTCAGACTGAAGTCACTCCTGCATTCAGCTTCCACTCTCCAGATGAATAAAGTAAGAGAGTTGGAGTTTTCATTTGTGAAAAAAATGCTTCACTGATCCCTACATAAGATAAACAGGGGTTTTTATCAAAGGAGAAACACTCCAGCATACAAATTCATCCACAAGACTCCAAAACTGCACATCAACAAGGTGCTGGGCACTGTGACCAGCATGGGGAAGAGATCTAGATGAGCAACACACCTTGTTCTTGCTGCTGAAGCGCCACAGATCTCAGCAAGGATGAGCTGCTGAGCAACCTGTAAACATAGGACTCCACTTGCAATCGAGACAGCACCGAAGTGTATGAGTGTAGTGCCAATGTCTGATGCACATGCTCTGCTTTGGCTTCAAACAGCTTTTTCAGTTCCCCCAACACACTTCCATTCAGCTCCACTGTCTGGTAGCGATGGTGACCTGTAACTTTGCACTGATCTGCACAGACACCCTGAAAGAGAGCAAATACTTTATGTATTTTACGTTGTTTTACCATTTTGTTGGGTCAAGCATGCTTACAGAAATTAATCATGACATAACCCTCTCCTGAAAAGATTTCAAAGCTTTCATAAAAGGGGACACTTTATAAATGGAAAAACAAACACCTGGGAACATCCTATACATGCATCTTAGAACTGCTGATTACTGAATATTTGTATCCTTGACTTCTGGAAAAAAACCAACTCTATAAACCCTCAGCAATTCAGATTCAGAAACAGTCATGAAATGACTTGTCTGCAGCAATAAGAGATGGGAAAAAAAACAGGTGTATCACTCCCAGTGAGTGCACCTGCTTCTCAGTTTACAGATTTGCATAAATATTTGGATCTGCTATTTTAAAGCTAAAACTTGCACTGAAACAAGATAAATACTTCCTAGGCTCCCAGAGCTGATTATTCATAGCAACTCTCCACTGTACATTTAAAATTTTTAGAAATTAACTGCGCTCTAACTTTCTCACAAACTGAAATTAATAGCTGAGGCCAGACTTCCTCTGCTCTATCACTAATCCTCCAGCACAAGAAAACCACAATACATAATATTCCTGCTATTCTTTCATGCAACCAAGAAACATTCTCCAGAACCAGCACATTGGAAGCTTAGCTTGAAAGTATCCCTGTGCTTTCTAAATTAGAAGAATTTTAAATTAGTAAAAGACAACTATTATTCTGGGCATACAGTAAACATGTAGCAAACTGTGATGGAATAAAGCAAGTAGCAGGCTTAGCTAACTGTATGATGACCAATGAGGATGCAAGAGAGAAGCCAAAATTACTTTCCGCGTACAAAGTGATCATCACAAGCATGAGAGTCCAGAGAGGTTACGTTATTCCCCAGGAGAAAGGAATGGATACAAATCTGCTCAGTTCCTCAACTGTCAGGAACTGTACTCGCAGAAACAATAGTAAAATATACCATGTGCTTAGATATTTAGCAGCCTTGGACAATATTGATGACGTGTTGGCTATAAACGCGTCACAGTTGCAGAACAATTTAATTCATGCCCGCTGTAACATCAAGCTCCAAAGACAAGTGCCACAGAGTAAGTCTGGGGGAAAACTTTTCTGCTGTGTGCTCCCCAAGGGCTCTCTGGTTTGCAGACAAAACTGTTACAGAGTACCATGACCACCCTGGAAGTAGCTAAAACCACAGCTACACTTATGGAGCAAGTTACTGAAAGGAAATGGACATCATGCCCCTTCTGTTTTGAGCAACAGGGTCACCCACAAGCCTCACTATAGCTCCTCTGCAGCTGACAGCAGCAATGACGTCAATGAAAACTGTCCCTACAGGCAGCAGACCAGATGGGATATCACTTCTACAGTCACTCCACCATGTACCCCCTGCATCTGCTTGGAGTGCTGTGGTCAAACTTCACACGACGCCACAGGCAGAACTGGGTGTACACAGCTCATTCCCACTGACTACAGACACGAAATTGACCCCAAAAGAGATCCCTAACACACATCCCACTGCACTACACTCATCAGAGGTTAAAAATCAAACAATCTTAAGCTACAACAGGATCATACTCTGAAGTACTGGGGTTCAAGTGGAGAGACAGAAAGCAGAGACAATAATCTCTGGACATGGAACTGTAGTCCAGAGGAGGGCCACAAAATTAAAAGTAGAACTGGAACACCTCCCCTAGGAATACAGGCTGGGAAAGTTGGGGCTGTTCAGACAGGAGACAAGAAGGTTGTGTGAGACCTCATAGCAGCTTTCCAGTATCTGAAGGGACCTGCAGGGAAGTTGGAGAGGGACTGTTTGTTAGGAACTGCAGTGGCAGGACAAGGAGTAATGGTACAAACTGAAAGAGAGAAAACTTCAGTTAGATACTAGGAAGAAATTCTTTACTGTGATTGTGCTGAGACACTGGAACAGGTTGCCCAGGAAGGATGTAGATGCATCCCTGCATTGTTCAAGGCCAGGTTGGATAAGGCCTTGAGCAACCTGGTCTAGTGAGAGGTGTCCCTGGCTGTGGCAGTGGAGGTTGGGACTAGATGATCTGTAAGATTCTTCCAATTCTCCACAACCTATGATTCAAACAAAACAGCTTACATACAGTTAACTTGGCAGCAAGTAAAACTAACTTCTAGAATCACATCTAAATGGTTTAGGGTTCAAAAGTAGCTTCAGCAACAGCACCTGTACAGTCTTCTGTTGTTCTTTAAAAGTCCATAACCTCCCCTTAATATTTTGGCAGTCTGTCATCATAGCCTGCAACTCTGCCTCAGCCAGCAACAGCTGCTTCCTGCAGCGCATGTAGTTCAGGAGCAGTTCATAAAACTCGTGCCTGTCCTGATGAGCCACACTTTTGAACTCCTCAGCATAGGAGTCAACATTCTCCAACCATGAACATGGTTCAAAGATTTTCAGCTGCTCCCTGGTGAATGGTACCAGCTCTGGTTCGGTGGGGAGATCTGGGTACAGTCTTTCATTGTGCAGCAGTGGTTTAACTGCCATGATGGTTGGTCTCTCATAGGACAATTCAGCTGACAAGTCTGGATAAACTGATTTCAACCCTGACCACTGAACACGTGTTTTGGATTTCTCAGAGGGCTGTGAGATGCTGAGGGGAAACTTCTCCG
Organism: Acanthisitta chloris; assembly: GCF_000695815.1. Classification (NCBI taxonomy): domain Eukaryota; kingdom Metazoa; phylum Chordata; class Aves; order Passeriformes; family Acanthisittidae; genus Acanthisitta; species Acanthisitta chloris. Next base: position 4,293 of record NW_008659841.1, on the reverse strand, counting down.
AAGAGCAGACAAGAGGATTTTTAATATCTTGCGTGTTTTCAGTTCCTTTGTCCCGCACAAAGCCCAGTACTGTCTGAGAGCCTGCAGCACTGGGCTGAAAAGTACTACTCAATAAATCAGAATTTCTTGATCCACTAGCAACTGCCTCCACAGGGCTGTGAGGTTTGTCTGATTTGCTTGTCCCACTCTTCTCAACATCCCACACACATTCCTCATGGGAAGGATCAGCTTTGAACTCTTCTGCATTTGTGGAAGGTTCCAGAGTCACTGTCACAGCCCCTTCACTTGCTGACAATAAGTGAGACTGGGGGATGCCACGCACATCATTTATAGTTTTCCCATCCTCTGTTTCATCACTGAGCTGAATTTCTGTAAACTCTCCAGGATGTTCCACTTGCACTTTACTGGCTCGAGAAGACACTTCTGCCACAGGAGGAAGGAAGACATCATCAGACTCTTGTATCTGGGACTCCTCACTACCTTTTTTCTTTTTTTCCTAGGAAAAAGAAAAATTACACGCACATCATTTATAGTTTTCCCATCCTCTGTTTCATCACTGAGCTGAATTTCTGTAAACTCTCCAGGATGTTCCACTTGCACTTTACTGGCTCGAGAAGACACTTCTGCCACAGGAGGAAGGAAGACATCATCAGACTCTTGTATCTGGGACTCCTCACTACCTTTTTTCTTTTTTTCCTAGGAAAAAGAAAAATTAACAGTGTCACCGTCAATCTCTTTA
>NW_008659841.1:0-3537 GCF_000695815.1 Acanthisitta chloris | reverse complement strand
ACCATCAACAAAAGTAGTATTTGTCAACAACATGATTCCAAAACCCCTTCTTAATATACTAATTTTCATTTTATTAAAGAGAAAAACAAATATACCAAATAGATCTGTTTTTTAGCTGCCTTTGAAGGCTCTCTATCACTGTGCATTTTCTCAGTCAGCACTTGCACAATGTTTCAACATTTCTAAGTAAAAAACTATAAATATTGCAGAACAGAATGTTTCATTAACATAAAAAATAACCAACATAACAGAACCCTGACCTCTAAGAGTCATCACTGGATTTCACTGTATTACAAATACAAAAAGAAGTTATCCTGTGATCCATCTTAAGTTTTACAGAATATTTTAATGCATTGAAAAATACTCTCAAAAAAGTAATTTCAGAACCAAGTAAGTCTGGCATGTAATCCCTAATCATATTCCAAAACCATCACGACATCTGAACAAGTCCTGAAATACCTATTTTCAATCTCTACATCTCAATTAGAGATGCAGAAAAACTTAACAATGCCATTAAAATTGTAAATTAATTGCCCAGTTTTAAATTAAGATCAGTCTGGGGGCAAATAATTCCCATAAATCTAGTTCAAGGTGTGGGTTGGCCTGTTTCCCAAAGCACAGCACAGGAAATTAACAATTTTGGCAATTCACAAATCTTTTGTCGACTTGTAAAGCAAAAAAATTGGCAAGGTGTTTTCTCAGTTTGTAAATTGTTCCTGTACACTTATCAGTTTATTAGAAGCGAAACTGAGAGGTTAGCTCACAATGCTCCAGTTCTGGATGACACAGATAATGCAAAAAAGAACACCGGTGAAACTAGTGCAAGCTCTTAATATCCCTCGATGACTGGGGCAAAGATGATAGTTTGGGAAACTTGCTGACACTATTAGATATACTTTCACTAAGCACCTGACATGACTACCTCATGAGAAGGCACACATGGAAGCAGCTCTAATCGAGGCCCTAGCTAACCTTGATCTCAAGTCCAGTTTTATTCCAAACAATGGAGTAATACACTGGCTTTGCTTTGAGATTGTTTTCCAGTGTATTAAAACCTGTAAACACTTTTGATTGCAAAACAGTTCTGACTCACTCCAAGGCCTGCTGAAGCCACAGGTGAGAAATATAAAAACATCTGTGCAATTCATTAAACTATGATTTGTCATAATAAACACCTCCTGACAATTAACTCCACGTCAGTAATTTCCACAGGATATTGTATCACTAAACTATATTTCTGACATGTACTGGCCCACATACTTCACAAACACATGCTGGTTCTTCCCCCTCTTACAATCTCAAAGTTCCCTCTTGCAGTACTTATAGACTCCCTTTATCTCTCAGAAGCACCCTGTATTCCTCCCAAACGCTACTGTTAGATAAAACTGCTGTTTCTAAAATGTATGAAGTGCCTTTCAGTTCTCACTTTCCAAGGCAAAAAAAAAAAAAGCCATAATCATCTGAGAAAGGATGAGAGAAATCAGGTCCTGAATTATCATGGAAGCAAAACCAGCTGTTCTAACAGAATTCTGAGGTCTTCCCTCAAGCTGCGTATCATAGAACCACAGAACAATTTGGGTGGGAAGGGACCTTAAAGACCATCTCATTCCAACCCCTGCCATGGGCAGGGATACCTTCCACTACACCAGGCTGCTCCAAGCCCCATCCAACCTAGCCTTAAACACTTCCAGGGGGGTGGGAAGATGCCATCCTCATTAGCCTTGCCCCATGCCTAACCACTCTCCTCTCCTTGCATGTCAGTGAACAACACCTCAAGCTCTAAGTACACCTGTTAAACTTCCTGGGAAACTTCTCTGGAGTAACTGAGTGCCACCCGCAGAAATAAATACACGCTCCTCTTCACTGATTCCAGGTGCACTGACTTTGACACCTCACTGTTTGAATCAGCCCGGTTTTACTGGTGCTGCACAAGTTTAGCTCTGGGGCTACTATCTTCAGAAAGCCCTGGGCTCCATTCCACCACTTGGCAGCTCTGCAGCTGAGCCAGCCTTTCTCCCAGCTTACCAGAATTTCAGCTTTTCAAAGGATTACAGCTCTTTCTCATGCATTGGAATGGAAAAGTCCTGAATGTGACCTACCCCCAAACTGCATCCTCAGACAGCCCTGCACATTAACAGAGGTGAGCACAGTAATAGCCACAGAAATGGGTCATGTGTAGCACTGAAGAATAACTATGGGTTCTCACATGTGACACAACCAGCAAATTGTGAATTAAAACCTGGAAGGGACTGCTAAAGACTAGAGTCACCACACACGCGTGCTTAATGAACTACCAGTGTCACCCATGACTCAACTGCTTTCCTGCAGGGAACCGATTCTCTTAGGCAGCAATTTTAAGGTTTGACTGCTTTGCACATGCCACAGGGATGAAACAAAACCAAAACAATGTCACACTAACTCTTCTGGGATTTCTTTTCCTTCCAATCTTTATTTGTATTTGGTTCAGGCATCACAGCATACTTGACACTTATATTTAACCCCTGTTTTAAAGAACAGTGGACAATTAATTATTTATTTTCAAAGTGCCTTGACAGTTCTGACTTCAATGCCTTTGCTCTATGTGGTGCAGTCCACAGCATGAAAGAGGTTAAGGAATTACGGGGAGCATGTCCATTTTGTGAGGTGAGATAGTTCAGTGCCTATCAGTCCTACAAAACACTGACATCCCATGTAAAGAAAATAAAGCCTTCAAAGAGAAGAAGGTACTAACACCATGAGCAGGGAACACACTTAGAACAGGATTAAAACCTGGGAAGAGTGATACCTAAAAGCTGGCTGAAGAAGCAGCACTGTTGAGAGCTATACATGTCATTGTGTTCTTAAGCATTTCAAAGCAAAGCCCATACATATGAGGGCCACAGAATGGTCTGGGTTGGAAGGGACCTTCAAAGGTCATCCAGGTCTACCCCCCTGCCATGGAAAGGCACACCTTCAACTAGACCGAGCTACTCCATGCCCTGTCCAACCTGGCCTTGAACACTTCAGGGGACGGGGCGGACACAGCTTCTTGGGGAAATCTGTGCCAGTGCCTCACCACCTTCAGAGTAGAATCACAGAGTATCCTCAGCTGGAAGGGACCCACAGGATCATCAAGTCCAGCTCCTGGTCCTACACAGGACATCCCCAAGAATCACATTGTGTGCGTGAGAGCATTGTCCAAATGCTCTTGAAACTCCGTCAGGCTTGGGGCCGTGACCACTTCCCTGGGGAGCTGTTCCAGTGCCTGGGTGAAAAATCTTTTCCTAATATCTACCCTAAACCTCCCCTGACACAACAGCCCATTCCCTAAAGTCCTGTCACTGTCTGCTGGAGACAAGAGGCCAGAGCCTGCCCCTCCACTTCCACATTAAAGAACTTCTTCCCAATATCCAATCTAACCCTGCCCTCTATCAGGGTGAAGCCATGCCTCCTTGTCCTGTCCCTCTATCCCTTGTCCCAAGTCCCTCCGTAGCTCTCTTGGATCCCCTTCAGGCAGTGGAAGGGGCTCTATAGAGCCTTCTCTCCTCCAGGCTGAAC
>NW_008659840.1:22804-37825 GCF_000695815.1 Acanthisitta chloris | reverse complement strand
AAATAGATGTGATGAAAGAGACCAGACTAATCTAAAACAAAGCTATTGAATTTTTCCTCTGTAATTAGGCTAGTAAATTTTTAAATACTATCCAATTTTGAAACATCTGTGGAAAAGGATTTTACAAGAAGATTTCTTCCTTCAGGCTCTGGAACTAGGCATAGTGCAAAATATTGCTTCACATAAAGTGATAGCTCTAATAATTTATTTATGGGAGGAATCAAAGTTGTACTTGGAATGCAGCAAATTACCAGCACTGTTGAATCTTGCTTCAGTTAAGCAGAGCATGTCACACCTGTCTGTGTGTTTCAACAGCAATATTGCTTTTGATGAAAAAGAATCTTCTGAAACAGTGAAAAATTACTTAGACATTTGTGTTATGGGTGTGGGAAGTTTCTTCTCTTAGTCTTGGTTGTTGCAGACTAAAGTTTAATACTCCTAATATACTTTATTTGAGCTGGTTTTCTAAAGTTTAATACTCCTAATATACTTTCTTTGAGTTGGTTTGCAATGGCCTTAGCAGCCAGCAAGCAGCCAGTTATTTCCAAATTTCAGGAGAAATTTCCTTGTGTCCTGAAGTCATGACAAAGATCCAACTGCAGAGGAGTGGATATCTCGATTTCCAAATTTCAGGAGAAATTTCCTTATGTCCTGAAGTCATGACAAAGAATCAACTGCAGAGGAATGGATATCTCAATGTATATATTTGAAACCATTCCCCTATGTTGGAAACATCCTAAAGTCATGCAATCAAATCATTTGGAGTGTCATATGACATAAAGAAAATGGGAAAATCTGGAGCATTTCATGCAATGGTAAAACAATGTTGACTTTCACTGGCATTAGCTGTTCATTGCTTGTCACATTTTTTTATCATGCTTTTGTCTCCATGATGTGATAATTCATAGTTATTGAATAACAAAACACAATCACTCAAGTGTTGGATTGTTCATTACACTGTCCTGTTAAAAGCCACTTTTTGCCCAGAAGAAGTAAGATAAATGAAACCATTGATTAAGCAGCCTAAAGTGATGTTACTAATGATCATTCAGTAGTGTATCCATTACTTAAGACTAACTTCAGCAAGTCCAAGTGACCACAGGCAAACATCACAACTCACAAAACTTGCAGATTTTTCACGAAATTAAAAGCATTGGGTAATATCAATCTTTAAATCCAATTTTTCTTTGCAAAAGCACATCCTAACTGCTGCTCTCCTATACTGTATATGTGTTCAGTTGTTCACAACAGCTGCTTTCAGTTATTTTCTTCACGTGATGGTTGGGCAGGTTCTAGCTGCAACTGAATCCTTGGCCAGAAAAGCTGTATTTTGAGTATGTCCTGTCTTTTGTTTCTCTTAGGCTTGAAAATTCCCTCTTTGTATTGTGAAATATAGATTACCAATATTTAATAGAAGTGATTTAAGAGAATTAAGTGATGTTCCTGCCTACACCTAGGGGTTTGGACTAGATGATCTTTAAAGGTCTCCTCCAACCAAAGCCATTCTAGGACTTAACATGCTTTGCATATTTAGGACTCTTTCAAATACCTGCAGATTTTACCAGGTATTTTTGTACAGCCATTTAACACTTTCCTAAAATGGTTATGTACATTTTCAAAGGCAAAGGTTTTCTCCTGAGTGAGCTCAACTCAATGCTTTTACACATCCTTTTTCTTCTTCCTTATGCTACTCAATGCTAGAGTATCCTGGGTCAGAAGGAAAAGCCTAGTTACTGATGAAGGATTTTTAATAGCACAGTAGTGTAGACAGAGACATGACTTCAAAAAAAAGCTGAAAACAGTAGTGCAACGAAGCAGTTCTATGGTCCTTGCTAACAGCAATTTTCCCTGTACCAGCCTGATTGTAATCTCTTGACAGTGTTTGGAAAATGCAAAAAAACTACTACTCAGTAGGCAATCTGCCCAATCATGTGAAGTAAATGCATTCCTAGAACTACCCACTTTATTGTTGGATTTAATGCATTATTGATTGAAGCACCATATTTTGACAAGCTCTCATGATGGTATATTTAAAGCAAAGATCTGCCAACTGCTGCAGCACATTTATTTTAGGGCCAACACAAAGCAGTTTATTTTAATGTCCATAGCTATAGCTGCTGAAGTGGGAGTGAAAAATTATCCAAGTACTCTGGGCTCTTTTTAAAGATCATATGGAGGCTGAGGCACTTGCCTAGGACAGGCACATTAAAATGCACCAGTCTGCTCCATTATTCTGCAGGGAAGTGCTATGATTGCCTTTAAGTTCTGGGCATTGCAAAAGGAAATGTGCATCTAACCTTATGTCCTTCCCCCATAGAGCATGTAAGGCAGGTACAACTACTATGTGATAAAAGGCTGAAAATAATTCTTCTTTGGGTGAACTGATGATCAAGCTACTAATTGGATTAAGCTGGAGAAGGAACTAAATACAGCTCTTCATGTCAAGAGGTCAAAAAAATCCTCCTTGTGACCTTAGGAAAGTCACTTAACCTTTCTGAGCCTCAGATTTTCCAATTACTTCCACTGTCATTCGTTCTGTACATTTAATATAACAGCAAAGGATGATAATAGTTCACTGAGTACGTCAGAGTTTTAAATAATAAATGTTAGCAAACTTTTGAACTCATCAAGGAGGAAAAAGGTCAATCAATCAGAATGATATAGGATGATATTCCCAGCACATTGTGAAGCCTGGTTTGGTTTTATTTTCCCATAGAGGGACGTTACTGAATAGCAGCTTGTTATTAGAGAAGTATATTATTGTTAGAAGATCCTGTTGGAAATTCTTCCTGTGCACACCCTCTAGGCTTTAAATGTATAGCTGAAAGTTTTACACTGAAATAATTGCATTTTTTCCACTGTATCAGCAACACCAATTTCATTTAAGTGATAAAAGGGATAGTTGGTCTACACATATGTTGATCTGCATTTTTATAGTTGGTTTGTGCTTTTGTTTATTATAATTTTGTTCTATACACAAAAAAAACCAAACCACCCCATGTAAATAGCAAGAGGAAAATTATAAAAGAGAACATGAAACATTTAATACAGTTTTAGTCATTGTGTTTAGTTATAATCTTCCAAATATTACCTCACTGCATCTTTTTTTGTATAGAGTTTCATATTCTGGACACTATACTTCCTTAGTTTTGTCAGTCAGATGGTAAGTATATGATTTTGTATATTATTTAGACATAATTTTTCAATGAAAGTATTTGTGTCAATTGTGCTGCTGTTTCTTTTTTAGGAGTGTAAACATGAAAGATATTGAATGAAGCTAGATGATCAATTCTGACTGCTTTTCCAGATTTGAATATATTTCAGATTCAAGAGAAAAGAAACAGGGAAAAAATAAGAGAAAGTTAGCAAAGGGAAATGCAAAGAAAACTCACACATTTTTAATTATATTTTTAGATTTTCTTAGCTTTTTATAAAGTCTTTTCATAATACATGAGGAAAATAGTATGTGAAAGGGAAGAAAACAGGAATATAGAATAGAATAGAAAAATGGGAGGAAATATTATTTTGCCATTTGTTTGCCATTTTCTTTTTAAATGGTTATTTCTGTTTCTTTATTTCCCCCCCTAACAGTCATCTAATGAATGATACCATTCCATTAAAACAGAAAGGCTCAATAACAACATAATTATGGTAAGACTGTTTCAGTAAGTACACTGCTTATAATATCTCTAAGGGAGCTAATAATCAGCAAACATATATTCTTAAATCCTAGATAATTATGTAACATCTTATCCAAAAGAAAGGAAAAGACCCAAAAGAGGTAACATTTGAGATTTTTGGTTTGTTTTACTTAGAAATTTAATCAGTGGATGGTCTATGACTGCAGCAGCTCAAAGTAACATTCACTCCTATAAACATTTATGATGTTATTTTGGAATGGATATGAGTCACTCACCATTAAGTGAGATACATTGGTGTAGAAAAAAATTCTTGCCACTCCATTCCTTGAAGTTAAAAAAGGAATTAGACACATCTGCTGCAAGAACAGGATTTATTCTTTTCTGCATGTGAAAGAACATGAATATTAAAGCAATTGTAATAATTGTAAAATAGTTTCAAAACTATTTTAAAGATCTAGATTAATCATTATAGACTGAGATTCTAACCCACATCTATTCCCATCAAACTGCATAGTATGGGACTCTTAAGGTTAAAAGGAAAATAGTTATGCCAAGAGCAAACAGTCAAACAGTTTTGAAATCTGTAAGTGTCCATCTGGGCCTGATTCAGCATGAATGGAAAACTCATCCAGACATCCATGGTTCCTTAAAGCAAATCACCAAACAGTTTGCAGTAGTTGCATCAACTTTGCATTTGCATTTTAGGCAAAAGAAACCTTCAGTAAAAGCAAACAAACACCAACAATTATATTATATCTTTACAAAACCACTGATGTTACTCAGCCAAGGAAACTGTCTATAAAATATGGGTTGTGTCCTACTAAAAATAAATTTACTGGAAGTGAACAGTTGACCTCCTAATTAAAGAAACTGGAATAGCTGACATTCATTGGTCAACCTCAACAGCTTTTCCACATTAGGGATAGAAAAAAGGCAAACTAGTTGTACATATCTGCCTACTCTTCTGTGTATGTGACTCTCATTGAATCTTTCCAACAAGTTTGTGCCTGGAAGAAAACCACTCTGATTTCTTAGATAAACTTTTACATGATAGACTTTGGAGGTCTTGCTGCAAAGTTGTTGCATTAATACTCTTTATTCTGAGTTTATAGTGTGAAATGTGATAGTTGAGGGACATCAGGTGTTCATTAAGAGCCAAAGTAGAATTCTATAACCCAATTTCCAATTGCTTTTGATCCTTCAAAACAAAGCCAGTAATTACTTTGCTGTTGTTGTATTTACTGTATCTAATTTATGGTAGCGTAGTTGGTAGAGAAATTTGCAAACAACTATTATCTTCTATCAAAGAATATTAATTCTGAATAGGTGAATAATCTTCAAGGAAATTGCTTAACGTGGGAGTGGATCTAAACTAAAAAAAAAAAAATCCTCAAAACAAATAATACATGTTGCCTATATTTTTTTAAAATTATTCTTTGTAGCTGTGCTATCATGCCTTACAGTCCCATCAGTCCCTTAGAAGTTCATTATTTTCAGAACAGCCACAAACAACTGAAAAGTGACTGATAAACAAAACCATTAGCCCAATTTTTCCATTTACTTTGAGGATTCAGAAACAGGTGCTGCAAGACAAACCCTCATTAGACAATTGGTTTTTGTTTTTTCCAGTAGTAGTATACACCACGTTCCTTCATCTCAGAACTGAGTATGTCACTGTTATGCAATCAAGTACAATTTAGGGAATAAATGACAATTTCCTTTGAAAAACTTCAATCTGAACTGGAACATGCATTCAACATGAGCATGACAACTAAGAGCCTGGGCAGATTCTGATGTGTTTGCACAGTGAGTTGTTTACAACTTCCAAGTAATATATAGTTATATCAGTGAGGTTACTTCATCTCTTTTGTTGAAAGTTAGAACTAAAGCATATTTTGAAAATTTTCTTTTTTGAGAATACTTTTTGATCCTCTATAAGGTATACTATAGCCTGTAAAAAAGATGCCTCAAGAGATCCAGGCTACAGCATGTTAATGAAAATTAGTCTTCATTTCTCTTAAGGCAGGAACACATTACTTTTTAAATTTGTGTTTTTCTGCTTTTACTAGTAGTATTTTGTTGCAACAGTGTCACTAGAGGCAAAAAAAATTAATTTGCACAATCTCAAAATAGAATTTTCACTAAAAGAACATTTTTATAGTGTTATTCAGAAAAAGTGGGGAACAAGAGCAATACAGATTCAGATTTGAGTAAAGAAAAATATTTACTTGGAAGAAAATGGCACAGCATTGTTTTGTTATAAAATATGAAATTAAGAAGATAGATAAACTCTTCTCTGACTTGAATTGTAACATTAATTTGCCTCTCTTCTACAAAATAAATCAGTACCTCTAGGAAAACTTCATTTTCTCCTAGTCTTGTTTTCTGCCAAAGTTTTCATCACTAAGTGATACGCTATCTGTCTGTTGGTACATTGATCTTTGAATCTATTTATAACTCAGGCATAAAAATAACATGATAAAGTGTAACTTTTACTAGTTGAATTAATCTGATAATTATCTAGTGACAATTTGTGTGCTTTTGTTCATCATTTTCTCTAGCTCTGCTTAAAGACAGGTAGGAAAATCTGTGAATTTGTTTCTAAAATCACATGCCATATGTCCATGATGTTACTAAGGAAGGTTTTCATAGCAATTTCTTTCCAGGTTTCATTTCCTGGGGGACTGGACCCACAGGAGGTAATGGAAATCTGGAGAAAACTGCACTATCCACTAGGCATTGTGCACAGATCTGGGCTCATGCAACCAGAAACAGGTTGTGGAGAAGAAGCCATAAGATCTTCACCATGTGACCTGATTGTTAAAGACCCCACAAAAGACTGTTGGTATCAAAATGTACCTCAGTTAGCTTTGACCAATTCCTACAGTTAGGACAGGATGTGCTCTGCCTTCTCCTCCCAGTGTTCCTCGTGGCACCAATAGCTTGTGTAAGATCTGAGGGATCATCCCCATTAAACACAGGTCATTAGCATTCAGTTTGTTGATAGTTACTGTGTTTTATGAAGCAGGCTTTAAAGTATTGTGGTGAGTGAGTGCTAGTTACCTCTACATTCTTACTGGGTCTGGTGTATAGACTTGAAGATACAAAAAAAGATTTTTTAAAAAATTGAAAATTATTACTCCTTTGTGAAGAAAAGACCATCCCTTCCTTAGAAGTCAACCCATGGCTTCATTTTTATTTGCCTGATCTACAAAAGGAAACAGTTAAATATAATTATAACTCCATTCTGATTTTCTAATTAAGTAACCCCCTCTTTATGTCATCAACATCCTAGGGTTTCAAACCATGTCTATTTTAGGTTTTCATACTGTTTCATTCCTTTAGATGATGCCTAAACAGAGAATCTCTATAATTCATTAATCTAAATGCCTGAAAATGAGATACACATTCAAACACCATAGATATCTGAGTGACTATTCTACTGGTATCCCAAAAGCCAATGGACTCAGATGTCTTCAGTAAAGACTCAATGCAGCAACTTTTCATAATGTCTTCTTTCCTGTGGTGTTATACTGAATGCTGATAAGAAATCCCTTTCTGCACTCATGGAGAAGAGGCTAACAGTCTTCTGCACTGCAGCTCACAATTATTAATGGCAGCATACTCATTCTGCTTAATAACAAGTGTCTCTCATTTATTCCCACAAGGCTAGTGATGGTAGTTGACATAAATAGGAATTGCCTCTACTTTAAATGTCAGCTGAAGGGGGGCTTAGAAGAGCATGGATATCCATTACTGTGCCAAGAATATCAACAAAAACCCACATATCTGATGCTGGAAAAAAGGCTAATTTTTAATTAGTGCCTCATGAAAGCAATTAGAATCCCTACTGGGGAAAAAAATATAGAAAAGCTCAGTTTTGTTGTTACATTTTTCCTATGTATTTATTCTTTGTAGATTGATTATGCAAAACATCTGTTGCATTGTGAGACACATCAGAAAGGAAAGAATAGTATGAGAGAAAGAAATCCCAAACATTTCCATTTATATAATTCCAGGTGTTACTTAATTTAAAAATACCTTTTAGAAAGCTCCATTCTCTGTAACACTTTCTCAAATGATCTCTTAATTTGTAAATGATGGTCAACCACCAGCAAAAAGTATTGATGCAAATTTAATGAATGAAATATCTCAGCCTACAAATCAAAGGAGATGAAAAAACCCTCTTCATCTCTGTTCCCTGGGACATAGTTTATATTCCCTTAATATCTTTGAATCAGGATTTACAGCATGACAGCTAACACTATGGGATAGATCACCAGAAGAGGGCACAGACTCAAGCTCTGCCAGGGGAGGTTTAGGTTAGATATTAGGAAGAGATTTTTTTTACAGAGAGAGTGATCAGACATTGGAATGTGCTGCCCAGGGAGGTGGTGGATTCACCATCTCTGGAGGTTTTCAAGCTGAGACTGGATGTGGCACTTAGTGCCATGGTCTAGTAACCGTGGGAGGGTTGGACTTGATGATCTTGGAGGTCTTTTCCAACCCAGTTGATTCAATGATTCTATGATTTCTGTAGTGTTCACTTGGTTGGGTAAGAGGACTATAATATTGACTGTAATATAGAGTTTATATAACACAAAGCTTTTTCTTTAAAGAAGCAGATGATTCAATTTACAGTGTAAAAAATACATGTTAGCCCTCAGAAATGAATCCAGTGAAAAAAATACAACTATCATGGATTTTTAATTCTTTGTAAAAGTGCAGCATTAAACTGTAAGCTTTACAGGTTAGGAGCTTTTAACCTGATACTCTAGTCTACTGCACATCCAAATATTTCAAAGAAGGGAAAACTAAACAGAAATTACTACTGTATTGATTTTGTCAGCCTTTTATATCTACTTTGAGCCTATGGAAATGCCTTTATAAAATGAAGGAAATAATAGAAAATAAAGCCTTCTGTTTCTTATGTTCTCTACAATTTCTAAACCAATTTTTCTTTGGAGGGGATGGCCCGAGAGCTTTCTGTGCTTTTATGAAGGAATTATCAAGAAGCAGACAATTCATCTCAGTATTACAGAGTTATAGCATCACTTTCAGCTCTCATATCTCAGGCACACTGCATGGAACTTTTGAAAAGTTTAATAGCTTTAATGGAAGACTATATGATATAAAATATGTAGCATAAAAAATTAGTGAAAGTGGTAAGCAATGGTTTCTATCTATTAAATGCAAAAGATATAGTAGATAAACAAGTCAATATAACACATAGCCTTAGAGATCTGCCTTACAGATGTCAGGTGAATCCCAGCTAGGGAGTGTGTACAGGGGGCAGTAAGACAACTCATTCATCTATATAAACAGGATCCTATGACACGGTGCCTGCAATCAGAGGAAAATTTCAAGGCCAGATATAAAGTTACAGAATCAGAGAGAAATCAGAGTTGGAAGGGACCCTTGAGGGTCATCCAGTCCAACCCCTGGCCCTGCACAGACATCCCTGACAGTCACACCCTGTGCTGAGAGCATTGGCCAAACACCTCTGGAGCTCTGTCAGCCTTGGGGCTGTGACACTGCCCTGGGAGCTGTTCAGTGCCCAAACACCTCTGGGGGAAGAACCAGTTGCTAATATCCAACCTAAATCTCCCCTGACACAACTTCAGACTATTCCTTCAGGCCCTGTCACTGGTTGTCAGAGAGAAGGGGGAGCCTACCTCTCCACTTCCTTTCATGAGGAGTGTACCACCTTGTTTTATACCTACTAACATGAATACAATTCTATGAAATACAACTGTGGGTAATACACAGTACATGTTTTTGTTCTTAAAATTAGCTTTAAACAGGAAAACAATTCTATTTAATTTTGAAAGTAAATTGAATAGAGATCTGGAATGTGTATCGTGCAACAAAGTCAGGGGCATTTATATTATCTCATTTTCTCCCCAAACCTAATTCTTTGTAACTGTTAAATGTTAGAAGATATGTTCATAAGGCAACAAATATAATTATGTTGTCCACAAAAACCTGACAGGACTTGTATTTCTATGATTTATATTTCCTTTTTCCTATTGGAACCTAACATATGTAATTCACAGGACTGATGTTGCATGCCAATTTGTGCTAGACGAAACATAATTTCCATATATATATATGGATGTATAAAATGCACAGCCAGGACATCCCCCAACTAAGAACAAAAACTGGATTTACTAGGCTATAGCAACAATTTCTTTTTTGTCACAATCCTTGCATTTTTCTCTTTACCTCTTCTACTTCTATTACATCTTTTCTGAGAGGCTGTAAGATGAATTATACCCCATATAAAAGATGTGGACTAGCACAGCATCAAAATACCCAGTGATATAATCACACACTAAGTCACAATTCCCATTCTTTTTCTAGCAGTTTCTGAACTTCTGCTTGCTTTTTGGTCTACTGATGAACTTTGACCCTGAGAGATCTATCCATAATGGATAGAGGAAATCATGTTTGAATGTTAAGACATTTAGCACATTTTCAGTTCATCATGTATGTATGATTGGAATTGTTTCTTCCTCCTATAAATAAATGGCTTTATGCCAACTCTATATATCACTAGACATTTTATTAAATGGCTTTATGCCAACTCTATATATTACCAGACATTTTACTACCAAGTTACTCCATCATGGGATCATTCTGAAGCTCTTGATAGCTACCTTTAGTTTTCCTGCACTGAACAGTTTTGTTCCAGTTGCAAACTTTATATTTACTATATAATTTTCAAATTATTCTTTCATGAATGATAACTTTTCACCACTGTGCAACCATTTGTCTGTTCAGCTCTCTATATTCCTCTTAACCAACTATGAATCTATTCAATAATTATTCCTTATTGCTGTTAATCCTCTTTAATGAGGTAATTTTTTCTTTCTTTTTTTACTTTTCATTAATAAATATTGATTGATCAATACTATAATTTACTTCTTCAAGAACATGGATAGATTTGTGAAGCATGACTTTCCTTCACCAAAGCTGTATGGATCTTCTCATTATAGCATCTTTATTCATGCATCTACTGATACTATTCTTTATTATAACATCTGTTATCTTGGCTTGTAGTAGAGTTAGATTTATTCATCTACACTTCCTAGAATCATTGCTAGAGGCCTTTCTAAAACCTGGTCTTGGTTTACATTGTCAGCTTACATTCCTTTGGCACTGAGACTGATTTAGCCAGAAAGTTACAAAACATAGTCAATCTTTCAGCAATTTAATAAGCGAGTTTCTCTGCTAGTCCTGAATGAATATCATGTCTCCCTACTGGTTTATTGTTTAACATAGTAATTTTTCCTGAAACATTTTTCTTGACAGTTCAACTTGAGACCATTCCACAATTTATCCATTGAAAAAAAAACATAAAAAGGTCTTGGTTTGGAATTTCCCTGGCTAAGGTAAGCGATAATGCAAGAAATAAAATGAGTATGTTCTGAAATAACCTTATGATCTCAAGTTAGTGCTCTTAGGCTTGTGCCAAGGTTTAACCCTGACTCACAGTTGAACCTCACACAGCTGCATGCTCTCTCTTCCTCAGGAGGGTGGGGGAGACAATCACTAGGGTAAAAGTGAGAAAACCTTCGGATTGATGTAAAGACAGTTTAATAGGGAAAGCAAAATCCGCATGCACAGGCAAAGAAAAATGAGGAATTCGTTCACACTTGACCACTGGCAGGCAGACACTTAGCCATCTGCAGAACAGCTTCATCATGCACAGCAGTGACTGGGGAAGACAAAAACTGTAACTCCAAATGTGTTTCCCCTCCTCCTTTTTCCCTGTGCTTTTATTCCTCAGCGTATCACCATATAGTATGGGATATCCCTTTGGTCAGCTGGCGTCAGCTGTCCCAGCTGTGCCCCACTTGCTGGTAGGGCAGTGTGAGAAGAAAATGCTTTCATGCTGTGTAAGCACTACTCTGCAACAGCAAGATTTGGTGTGTTACAATACAAGTCTTACACAGTCAGAAACCTGGAATTATTTTTTATTGGAAGACTTTTTGGTATTGGGGTTATATTTTCAGCAGCTTTGCAGTATGATGAACTAATTGAGCTGTATGTGGTGTACAACATAGAGTAAAGAACTTCTTTAGTAGAAGACAACTTTCAGTCCCAAGTACTTACACTACTCAGAGGTTCCCCTAGGCATTATGATGTAAAAACTATACAAAGTGTAGGTTTTTCCAAAGCCAAGAAACATCATAGTGACTATTTAGCCTGTGGATTAGTTCCCTTCTTAAATGATACACTGCATATCTTTGCCAGTAACTTCTCTATTTCACATTTAATTTCCTTCACAACCCTCAGATGAATATTATCTGGTTTTAGTGATTTACTACACTTAAGTTTTTAAGTTGCTCTGTAACTTCCTCCTTGGAGGCTATAATTTTGTTAAGGCCATAGTATAATTTCCCATGAAAAGTGCCCTTGGAAGAGTGATTTCCCTGTAGCCCTTGATAGTAAAGACAGATGCAAAAAATTAATTTAACTCCTTTTCTATTTCACCATCCCCACTAATTGCTCCCCTCATTCCTTATTCCAATACACTCAGTGTCCTGTATCTTCTGCCTCTTTATGGGCTGCATAAAGTTTTATTACTTATATTGATACATCTACCAGTCCACGGTGAAGCTCACGCAATGCAAAAGGTGCAGATCAATCTTGATGTCACTCAGCAGAACACTGTTCTGCCTCCTCAGTGACCTTGCATTTGCATTGTCACTTAGATCCTTCCAAGGAGGGTAAAAAGCTACAAACTCATAAAGGTAGCATTTTATAAACTCTGTTGCAGAGGGGTTTTTTTAAACCTGTGGAGCAAAGCAGAAGAAACCCTGTTGTTGATAAACAAAAATCCTGTGGGTATAAAAGTAAAAATAAAAGCTTGACCACTAGGAATCCTTGTCTGAATGGGAGAAATATGCTTCACAGTTCCCTTTTCCCAAAGCCTTTGCTAGCTGACTGCTAAAGGCACCTTATTCCAAGTGTATTCAGTGGGGACATAGTAAAACCTTCTAAATGCTTTCTTACTGTGACCTCATGCAATGTGCCTCCTTCTTAAAGAGCACTGCAAGGTGAAGGGAAGAGTGGAGGCTGATGAAAGATGAATGCTGAAGTAATGAATATTCAGTCCCCTCATTCTGTGGTCAAGACTCTGATCCCTGGACTACTGTCTCACTGTGAAACGTGCAGCCAGAAGAAATCTGCCTCTTCACTCGCAGATAGGCAGGACAGCTGCTGGAGTCTGTAAATATGAATGTCCACAAATATGCTGTCTGCCCTAATCATGGGGATGCCCTGGCTGCATGCTGAGCTGGCAGCCCATGGCCCTGGCCTCCCCATCCCTGAGCTGGGTGTCACTGGTTTAAAGCCTGTGTCAGTGCCAGTGCTTGCTGTCTCCTCTGCTCCAGACTCAGCTCTGGACGTGGTCTCACTGGGGAGCAGGTGACACCCCTAGACACAGACACTGCCTACAACCCACAGCCCTTTGTGTGCCCGGGGCTGGAGGCTGTTGCCAGGCTGCAGCTGGCAGCCTGGGAGAGGGAAGGGGATTGTTACAGGGAAATGCAAACATAGAGATTGATAGACCCTAGACTGGAGGAGAGCCCAGCACAGACACCTCACTCCCCTGACAAAGGCCTCAGGATGCAGCAACTAGTTTGTACAACAGTTCAACCCATTTTGTAACTGAGGTTTTTCCCATGCTAGACAATTAGGGCTCTTCAAATATGAAAATGTTAACAGGACCCATAAGTGTATGTTATTTTTGTATATCTGGTGTGCCAGTTTTGGCCAGAACTGGGTACTGAGTGCAACGAAATCACTATCCTAGTCAGTTCTGTCTTTTCTTCACTTGAATCTGGGGTCTGATTTAGGGAAAAGAAGGTCTGTGCAAGTTGCAGGATGGGAAGGACAGCCTGAAGATGCACCTATGCTAAATGGTGAGAGGTTGAGATTAGTTCTGGAAAAATATCTCTGAACAGTGTGGCTTCAACATGGATAGAAATCCCAGTGTTTGCTATGTGATGTTTACTTTATGCAGAGAAAATATGTCCATTCTAAGGGAATTTGCTTTTAATCTGGAAGTAATAGATGCAGCATATTCATTTCTGCTGGTTTCATAGTTTTCTTCTTCTTCATCTCCTTCCTCAGAAAGTGATATTAATTACTGAGTATGAAAATAAGGAACAGATAGGCTCATGACACTGTGAAAAATTAATTTCATAGATTGCCATGAAATCTTGTTGAAGATGTGAAGTTAATTGAAGTCTGTTGACAGGTTCAAGCTATAAAGAAATTGGGAATTTTGAAAGAGAGAAAATCTGGGCAAAGATTGAGTCTTAAAGATATAACTGTAACTTTTAAGTTAGGAATATAGACCAAACTGAAAATATGTTAGATAAATCCTTTAGCTGCTTGCCTCAAAACACAGCTGGACAAAGTGCCAAGCAGTCTGTTCTAAGTTGATCCTGTTCTCAGTGTGGGATTGGACCAGATATGCACTAGTAGTTTCTTCTAGTCTATATAATTTTATTGGTTTATGCTATTATGAAAACATTTTTTTTCTTTCTTTGCATCTAAACAATGTTTACAGAAACACAGATGGGATGCTACCGGGTCATGAAGTGAGGTCCCTCCTGCTAGAAACAAATATTTCTACTGGTTTTGTCGACACCTGTCTGAAAAATGAAGACAGGCTCTACCAGAACAAGATTTCCCTATTCTACATGTACTCAAATAAATAAATATAAAACAATTAAACAAAAAGAAGCCACCTTAAAAAAAATCATAGAACACCGGTAAAAATAATACTTTTAGTAGCTTTTTTGGCCAACATCTTTTATAAGGGACCTATTTAACCTTAATTTATAACTGGTGAGCTAGACACTTTTCTGTAAATGATAATTCTGTAATCTCTTTTATTGACCTAAATCACCTACTGGAAAGCCCTTTCTTGACGTATGAGATTTGAACAGATTCAGTTGTAATTGTGTAATAATTACTCTACTAGGAAGAGAAATATAATTTCATTGCTAATAGAAAACATATATCATAAAACTCAATCTGGTCCTTCTGAAGAGAGTAAGAAGAGGATTGGATTGTAAATCAGTCATATAATCTGGAATTTTTGATTGCCATTAATAAGTTCATAAGTGGAATTGAAAAAGTGGTTTTGGCAGTCTGTATGGTGAATGTCAAGCACAAAATCTATTGTGTCCAATGGTCTTCTTAATCTTTTCTTTAATGGCCACTGTTAACCATAGTGTTATATATATATATATATATATATATGATACAATTTATTGTCAGTTCATTGCCAAAGAAATAAGAGGGCTTTCCTCTTAATGATAGAACAACCAAAGCCTCATGTCATGTCAAATGGTGGAAC
>NW_008659840.1:20973-22710 GCF_000695815.1 Acanthisitta chloris | reverse complement strand
TATATGATAAGACAAAATGGATATTTTAATAACACAGAACAACTTTAATAGAGATATTCCAGATTACACCACAATGAGCAACACATTTATTTCAAGTTTCTTTTGGATAGGAGGTGTGTAGTGTGCCAAAAAACACGTATTGGAAAAATAGATAAAAATATTGGAGGAGAAAGGAAAGCCCACAACCTGCTTCTCCCAACTTTCAAAATTTCTTTCTGTTTTTAAAAATATGATTATCAAATTAAAAGAACAGTAACCACAGAACAGACAAAATTTGATACCTCTAAGATTTACATGCTAAAAGAACTTCAGAAAATCCTATTTCTCTGTGTCAATTCTCAGTGGAGTTGATGATATGTGTTACACATATGCCCCAAAGATCAAGATTTCCAAAGGAAATAGAGACCTCACAGAAAGTATCCAACACCAAGAGACATTCAGTGTAAGACCTAGTAAGTGCATTATTGGCAGCTGTATGGGCACATGGGAAACATCCCTTTGGCAATAAGAAAGAGGAAATGCCACAAAAATTGCAATACCATGCAAAGACTGTTATTTTTGTGTCACTGGGGTCATTACAGTAGCAGTACTAGTCAGTATTCATTGTCTTACTAACCCAGACGTAAAGAAATATAGGAAAATTGGTCCTGCTGGATGGGAAGTCCCAGGGTATGGTGGAAAATGATAAGTGCTGCATTGAACAAGATTCAGTTAATGTTACTTTCACAATCAGGAGGAATTCTTTCACAACACTGGTGGGTAATCCACTGAGTAGATAAACCTTGAGAGAGGGGGGAAAGTCTATTTAGATTTACATCTATCCATAAAGAAAAAAAACTGAGTAAATTGTCTTGTATTAGAACTCTGAAAGCATCTCTGTGTATCTGAGCATGGTGTATACACAGAAAATGCACTTCAGAAGACAAAAGCATGGAGTAAAATATAGCTCACTATACTTGTGTCAAGCATTTACATGTAGATCTTGGCCAGACTTTTTCAAACTAGAGCAAAATGTTATGCCTGAATTATTTCAGATCCACTTTTCCTGAGATTTATATACATATATCCTGGCAAATTCATAGTAGTGCTTGTGGGGGCTGTTTTAATACATATTTTAAAGCAAAGTTCAAATATACCTTTGGGTGAAATGAAAGACAGAGATTAAAACAAAATCATTGAACTCATTGGCCTTAACTTCTCCTTTTATGTATAAAAGAGCAATATAAAGGTCTGTATCGAATGTAAATGTGAAAAAATCATATTTTAAAACATTTGCCTACTAAACTTTAAGTCCCTAATGTCTAACTTTTCTAATCGCAGTTTCATCAAGTCAATTATCTGTGGGAATGGTAAAAAGACACTTGGTTTCTCTCTTGCCTTGCCTTTTCCAGCCTGCTGTTTCAAGATTTACAGAATTTAGTTAGATTACAGCATTTATTGTCACAAGTCTGGTATAGTCTTTCCAAATCAAACATATATAAATGTTAATTAGCATCTATTCCACACAGTGCCTGCTGCAATATTGGCCCTTATCAAGATTGCAACAAATTGTGACTAGAGAGTATGATAGTTTATAGTAATGCAATGAGCAATGAAATGCTGGAACAGATACTTTTCCTCATTCTCTGTATTTTATTATATTTTAAGCAATAGAATTGTTCTTGTGCTGGTTTGGGTGGAAGTGGAGTTAACTTTCTTCCCATTGGCTAGTATGGGGCTGTGTTTAGGATTTGGGCA
>NW_008659840.1:0-20878 GCF_000695815.1 Acanthisitta chloris | reverse complement strand
GTTGGGGCTGCATGGGAGGTTGGGAGGAGACACAGCTGGGACAGGTGACCCAACCTGACCAAAGGGATATTCCACACCATAGCACATCATGCTCAGGGTATAAAGTGGGACAAAGAAGGCAGAAGGGGGGGACATTTGGAGTGATGGTGTTTGTCTTCCCAAGGAACCATCACGTGTGATGTGTCCCTGTTCTCCTGGAGGTGCTGAACACCTCCTGCCCATGGGAAGCAGTGAACTAATTCCTTGTTTTGCTTTGCTTTTGTGTGTGACTTTTGCTTTCTCTATTAAACTGTCTTTAGCTCAACCCATGAGCTTTTCTAGCTTTTACCCTTCTGATTCTCTCCCCCATCCCATTGGTGAGGGAGTGTGTGAGCAGCTGTGTGGGGCTTGGTTGCTAGTTGGGGTTAAACCATGACAGTCCTGTATACTTTAAACAGTTGAAAAGCAAATCTAAATTTTATGAAATATCAGTTGCTGTTATTTTCCATTTCATATCCTTTCATATGCTTCTGATGATGGGGTTACTGCTGGGGCAAAACAGATCCCTGTAGGTCTTGGGAGAACTCAGACTAAAATTAAGATAGCTTTTATGATATATGGATTTATTTTTTTTTTATTAGGTAGCTAGCTTTCTGTTGCTCTTTATTCTCAGAGACTTACATCTATTCTCACTACAGTGATTTTTTACAAGAAAAGAACAAAACCATGACAGAATTCATATCCTCTACTTTAGGCACTGAGCTCTCTTTCTCTCTCTCTCTCTCTCTCTCCAGCTCTCCTCTCTTTTTCAGTTGCTTTTTTTCTTACTTTCTTTTCACTAGCAAGATAAACTTCACTAAGCTTTTAACTTTGGCAACTAAATGGGATGCTTCAAAATAGGTAGGGAATTACCTGTACTTACTTGAATATAATTTTCTCCTAACAGAAGGCTATGTTAGGAAAATCATTGCTCTCTCTCTCTCTCTCTCTCCAGCTCTCCTCTCTTTTTCAGTTGCTTTTTTTCTTACTTTCTTTTCACTAGCAAGATAAACTTCACTAAGCTTTTAACTTTGGCAACTAAATGGGATGCTTCAAAATAGGTAGGGAATTACCTGTACTTACTTGAATATAATTTTCTCCTAACAGAAGGCTATGTTAGGAAAATCATTGCATTTTAATTCTACCAAAACAATAACATGCTCAATGAGACCAACACATTGTTACTTCAGTGATGGTAACATAGTCATCATGAAAACATCCTTCCATCTGCAAAGTTCTGTAGAGTTTAAGCAGATAATGCATCTGCTAAATATCCTGAATTGCATTAGGAATGGAGCTCATTAAAACTATTCACAAATAATGTAAGTATTCCTTTTCTGTCGTCATTGAATATGGGGCTTTGAAATATATTTTCCTCATTAATCAAATACTTCTGAGATGAAAATATTTGATGTTTTTGCCAATTCATTGTGGCTTAAGGCATTCAGAAATCTTTGGTAAGCACATTCTGTGAGAAGTTGTTCCAACCCCCTTTTAAATGTTTTCTTTGCACAAAGTTGTAATCATCTCTGAGTTGTGTGTTTCATTACAATTTGTAGAGAGAAAGTAATATTTGATGCTAGACTTCAGAATTATGATGCATTCTAATTAGTTGGAAAATTAATACCATTCTTCATAGTGGAAAAATAGAAAGGGAGCAACATTCAGTATGAAATATAGCTGATTCATTTCAAGTTTGATTAATACAGTTAGATGTTTTTTACACACATTTCAGCTAATTACTTGAGAATAAGATTGATTTTATTGTAATAAAACTACAATAAAATGAATTTTTGCACACTTGGTAAATCAGAGATTGTTTCGTTTCTTGTGGCTCCCTTTCATTCTCTGCTCTGCATTGTTTGATATCAAGAAGAGGTTATGCAAGTAAAGATGAGCTCGTACTTGTACCATTTTCTTATTCTGAAGGAAAAATAGAAAATATTTCAGACAATAATTCAGTTCTTCCAAAAAGGGAAAATACTAGTAGGCTTCTGCACGGTTCCATGTAGGGACTTTTTCTGTTTACCTTATTTATAAATGATCTGGGAAAGGGATTAAACAAGGACAGTCAACTGTTGGTACAAATCTATTTTAAAAAGTATGTCTTAGGCCATGTTGAAAAAAACCAGCAAAAGCACTTAAAAAAATGAGAAAGTATGTCTTAGGCCATGTTGAAAAACCCCAGCAAAAGCACTTAAAAAAATGAATTAAAGGGGTGATGGGGGAAGGAGGAGGAAGGGAGAACAATGAAAACCACCACCACCAAAAGCAAAAAAAAGAAATCCCAAACTAATAGACAAAAGTAAAAAGATATAAATGTAAGTAATTAAGATGGGTGAATAGAACTCTTGCTTGACATATAAAGTGATGGTGAGATATAAATGTAAGTAATTAAGATGGGCAAATAAAACTCTTGCTTGACATATAGAGTGATGGTCTCTAACTGGCCATTGTCATTATGAATGAAATTTTAGTTTATGATGAATCTATGAAAACATCATGCTTAGTGCTTAGTGCAAATGAAAATAGCAAGTTAAATCCTGATCCTTATGTGTGATTGCAATTACTCAGACATTTGGTAGGAAAAAAACCACAGCAGTGCACAAGTCATCCATCAGCTTTCTTGATAGCACTGAGGACTATTTCCTGCTGTAAATGCTGGACATGCTGAGCAGTTGCAGCCCATTGCTGGACATATTGCTCACAATCTGAGAAGTGATATTTGGCAACATAACTACCAGTGATATCTTTGGGTATAAAATGATAACATGATGGAGTGTAAGATCTGGCTGGAAGTCTGCATCCAGAGAGTTACAGTCAGTGGCTTAATTTCCACATGGAAATCAGTTAACATGTGGTGTCTCTCAGGGGTCCATTCTGGGACCAATACTATTTAATATCTTCATCAATGACATAGGCAGTAGGACTGAGTTCTCCACCACAAATTGTGCAGATGACACCAAGTGAAGTGGTGCAGTTAGAACCATAGAATCATGCTACATATTGAGTTGGAAGGGACTCACAGGATAATTGTTCTGATTCTGCACAGCACAATCCCAAGAATCACACCAAGTGTTTGAGAGCATTGTCCAAACACTTCCTGAGTTCTGGAAGACTTGGTGCCATGACCACTGCCCTGTGGAGCCTGTTCCAGTGCCCAATCACCCTATGGGTGAAGAAACATTTCTTAATATCCAGTCTAAACCTCCCTTGACACAGCTTCATACCATTCCCTCAGGTCCTGTCACTAGCCACCGAGAGAAGTCAGTGCCTGTCCCTCTGCTCCCCCTTGTGAGGATGCTGTAGACTGCAATGAGGTCTCCCCTCACTCTCCCTCTCTCTAGGCTGAATAAATCAAAGTAATCTCAGCCACTCCTCATATGGCCTCGCCTCAATGCTCTTCACCATCTTCATAGCCCTCCTCTGGACACTCTCTTGTAACTTTATATTCTTCTTATGTTGTTGGGCCCAAAACTGCTCACAAGATTTGAGGTGAGACCACACCAGTGCAGTTTTTAAGCCACCTTAGGAAGAGACCTGGTCAGGCTGAAAGAGTGGGCTAGAAAGATCTGCCATTTGGGGTCAACTGTCTCTGCTTGTGCACTCCCAGTGTACTCTCTGGGGTAGGGTTGGGGGTGCAAAGATGACAGAGAAATATAGAAATCCTTGATGATAAGCAAGCACTGTTTGGCAAAACATCGATGTGTTATCAAATTCATTTTAATGACAAACCCAGGACACAGCAATATATGGGCTGCTATGAAGAATATAAACTGCATTCCAGACAGATCCAGTACATTTACAAAGTCATTTGCTTCATGATCCCCTTCAAGATTATGTCTGGTTTAAGCATCTGCCAGCACTTTTTGCTACTCCCAGGCAGGTGGGCCAACTGCAATACCAGAAGAATTTGCCAAGCTAATACCAGTAATCTATATTATGAGAGTGCAGTTGATGGGCATTGCTAAGCTTCTTTCTTTGAGAATTCAGTGCACCACAGTTCCATGAATTGCAACATACTGAATTTCATGTATCTTTTTCATTGAAACAGTTGAAATGCCTGAGCTACCATTACCAGGAGGGAAAAGTAGGGAAAAAGACCAGGCAGTTTGGGGAATGCTAACACTGAGCATTCTTTAGCACATTAGCCAAGTAAAGGCATCAGTTAATTTCAGCACCAAGTTACTTTCCTAATGATATATAAATATACACTATGTACTTTAAAGACTCAAAAGCTGAAGCATAAGAAGATAAATCAATCCTTCCATGATCCAAATAACAGACATATATGTATGGCAAATCTTTTGACCCTGCTGATCTTTTCATACAAAATATCTAAATAAAAAAGTGATGATAAACATGTAGTCATGAACTCAGATATTGGAATACTCATCTCTATCTGGAAGATATGTGTTCAATTTCTTTGTCTGTTTGGAAATCAAACTTGATTTTCTTCCTCACAGGAGAGTGCATAAACTGCAAAATTACTACATAAGGATACTCTGAATCTGTCTTGTTGATACTATTTGCTATAAATAAATACACAGACATTCAGTCAACTGTCTGATATCATAGAAGGTAAATGACTGAACCTGAAGTCTAGTGAATCATCCTTTTGATATTTTTAATGATGACTTTTTAAAATATTATATGCAAAATAAAACATCTTCTGTAATAGCAGAGAGAGAGATATTTGTCACACTCCAGTGCATGTTCTAAATTTTATGATACTCATTTGCAAAAGGATCTTTAAATATCCCTTGGGATGGTGGCACGAATTTCAATTTGGGGTTTCTCTTGCCAGCAGCCAGATACAGGGAGCTGAAAAAAAATCATCAAGTCTTTATACTAGAAACATTTTAATTTTTAAATTGCTTTTCTGTTCTTCTGTTTTCCCTTTCTTATGCTTCAGCTGTAACTTGATAATTTTAAACAAAATGGAATATTGAATGATACCTGTAGAAAATGGCAATACTACCATGAAAATTCCTTTCAAGATGAGCATGTTGCTTTTCAGAGGGCAAAGATGTGACTATAGCAATTTTAAACTCACAGCCTAATTTGTACTTTTCCCACACATGCTCATGTATTCTGCATATCTCAGTGCAGAAAAGAGTAGTAAATCAGCTTACACTCAAGCAGCTAACAATCCTATGCAATACTTGATCTGGGAAGAAATAATTAGTTGCAATATTGGCCAACACAGGGATTTTTCCAACTGTGAATAACAAGGCAATAAACTAAGAGAATAAGGATATTGTTCACCTGCATACCTGCAATAACTAATGGAGAGGCTGAGACATAACAAAGATATTAGAGAAATATTAGTTTTACTCCAAAGTTTTGTAAATATTATGTTGGCTTATTATTGATTTCCATGGTCCAATGTTTCCTCTCCTTCTCAATGAAGTGTTTTATATACTGATCTGGTGTTTACAGGGATGTTTATGACAAGTGCCTATAAAAAAATATTTCAGGGAATTGTCTGGTGATGGTCATTAATTTTTTTAATAATCTGAAGTTAATTTGCATCTGCCCTTGGAAGGATCAAGCAGCAGACTTAAACAGACATCATTACTTGTTTTGTAGCAAGGAGTTTTATATTTCCTGAAGATATTAAGGAATTTAAGGATTAAATTATTATTAAACTATTAAGGGTTTACTGTGCTCAGTTCTGGGCCCCTCAGCTCAGGAGGGACACTGAGGTGCTGGAGCAGGTCCAGAGCAGAGCAACGAGGCTGGTGAAGGGACTGGAGCACAAGTGGCATGAGGAGAGGCTGAGGGAGCTGGGGGTGTTCAGCCTGGAGAAGAGGAGGCTCAGGGGAGACCTTCTCCCCCTCTGCAACTCCCTGACAGGCGGTTGGAGTCAGGTGGGGGTTGGTCTCTTCTCCCAGGCATCCAGCAGCAGGACTGGTTTTGCTTATAAAAAAAGGAAAATATTTTGTGCCTAAACAACCAAAAATAATTAGAATGGTTTTTTATCATAGGATATTTTTTCTTATTTTTAATAACACTAAGAAAATTTAGAACCTGACCTTTGTCTGGAAACACAAAACAGTTCACTTGCAAGTAAAGTTAAATTTTAGGGTCCATAAAACTAGGGTCATAAGTTTTCCATTGATTCAGCAAGCTTTCTAAATGTCAATGCTAATCTCAACTTTCATACATTTTGAACCAGAGGATGTTACCAACTCTCTTTGTTGTGGACATAGACTTGAAAATGTCAGCTGATTGTCAGAGATGTAAGTTATGTTCCCTGAAGTGTTATCCATAAATGTTACATCCCTGGCTGCTGCTATACTGTATGAAACTATATTCTAGAGTGGAATAAACATGCTTCCTCCCCAACAAGTCCTGCACATTAAGAACCATAAAAGTTATATCTCCTGCAATACACTTTGTTCTTTACTGACACAATATCTCACCAGAGCATCAAGGCAAGCAGTCCTGTGAGAGCTCTCTAACTATGAGTAAGTCTCTAATATGGTTCTCTACACAGATTTTACTCACAATCTGGTGCTTTCTAGATGGTAGATTTCCAAAAAGCACAGGAGTGACAGGATGCTACATTCAACATATACTCAGTTTATAAAAAGCATAGCATCATAAAAATGTTCTACTGCCCTTGATAGTAATCTCTTTCTAAATTCTGAGTGTGATGTTAGCAATCCAATACACAATAGGAATGTTTATTATTATGTTCAGAATACAGATGAAACACAGATATAAAATTCAGTCACAAAGTGGAAACACATGGCAATAGAAAAATCAAACTGAAGTGTATTGATTCATGTTTTCACGTGTGATGAGTGAAGATATTTGACCTTTTATATCTCAGCTTTGGAGAATGAATAAGACTGTATAAGGGCTACACTGATAAATATTTAAAATATTCTTTACCTGAGAATTTTTAAGCTTTCTAAATGACAATGTCAAGGTCTCAAGGGAGATGTTTTCTGTACCAAATACTTACAAGTAGTTATAATTTTTTTTCTGAGCATCTGTTTTAACCCCAGCTGGCAATTGAGTCACTTGCTCACTTGTCCCCCCACCAATCCCCAGTGGGCTGTGGAGAAGAATCAGAAAAGGTTAAGGACAGTTTAATATTTGAAATAAATTATATATGTTAATGATGATGATGAAATGTGAAATACAAGAGAGGAATAAAATTCAGGAAAGGCAAGTGATGCACAATTCAACTGGTCACCACCTGCTGACCAATCCCCAGCTCACCCCAGAGCAGCTCCTGGTCAACTCCTCTTGGTTTATATACTGAGCATGGAATTCTATGGTATAGAATATCTTGTTAGCCTGTTCAGTTTTCCTAGCTATCCAACCTTTCAGCTTTTTGTGCATCTCCTCAATAACAGAGCATGGGAAGCTGAAAAATCCTTGACTTAGAGTAAGGACTACTTAGCAACAAATAAAAAATCAGTGTGTTTTCAATTTTATTCACATACATGCAGGCATTGTTTCTTTAGACTATGGACCATCTCTATAGAAAACCTTTCAGTTCATTTAGTGTGTGCTGTTGGACTGTTGCATAATGAAGTCAGTCCTGGTTCCATCACCACTGTAGTTTTCCACAATCACCAAAGTTGTTCATTTTTCATGTATCTACATGACCTTTACTGGAATACCCTCAATGAGGCATGTAACCACCACAGAAGTGATAATATACTGTGTTATACAGCAATTAGCATCATACAATTTAATTCATTGACTATTCTCATCCAAAATCATATTCCCCTAAAGTACACATCAGACATCTCCATTTTCCACCCTTCCCACCAGGTACACTCAGGTCCCTGAGAAAAAGCATTCCCACCAATGGGTTTGCTATATGCAGAGCTCAAGAGTTGGCAGTCCATCATGCAAATGGAAACAATGCACTGCACTAAATTGGTGTTTATTGGTTTTGATATTGTTTGCTCTAATTTTTAATATCTGTTGTAGACAATGAGTAGGAATGAGATCCCTTGATGTCCCTTCCAACTGGAATTATCTTATGGTTCTATGGTTTTAGCCTGAAATGCAAACTTTCTGTGTTACATGCTACAATGCTTAAGTTCCTGAGACATAAGTGATTGCTGTAAATATCTCCACTGAGTGAATTTGAACATTCTGATCACTAAGAATTAAAATACCTGGCTAACATTTCCAAGTAACTGAGTTAGAGAAGTCATAGTTAGGCAGATATTACTTATCTGTCTATATCTTGCCATAAAATATTAAAAACCTGGTAGTTGGGGGTTTATAATGTTGTTTCTAGATACCTTGTTAAAACCACTATAAATCAGTTCTAAAATCAATTGCCAGCAGAACCCAAGTTAGATCTATTTTCAAAAAGGCTCAAATGCATTGCAAAATTAAATGTTTCTGTTTGCTTAAATATTTCTTATGCAAGTATGTGCCTGATTTCAAATGTTCATGTTATGAGACTGTGCCTGATACTTATCTCTGTCTAACAAGTGAAATATATTTTTCTGCACTGATGACATGAATAGACTGATGATTATTCTTATATCTTGTGTAGAGGAGCTTTTGGTTACATTTTTAAATTGCAGCACCATATCATATTTCTGGTGAAAGAAGACAGAGTTAGGAAGATAATAAGAATTTTGAAATAAAAAAAATGTAAATTATCATTTGAAATTCCTGAATATCTAGAGCCTAGAACTAAAAAATCAGCAAAAATCTGAAACCTATTAAGTTTTCCAAATAATAAATTTACTCAAATGTGAGACTATAAAGTTGGGAAAACATTGCAATTCATTTTTAAAAAGATTTGGTTTTAAATTCTCTGCCTAAAAGGAGCCTCATCAAGAAAGCTGTTGTGAACAAAAATGAAAAAGAGCTGATGAAGTGCACTGAAAAAGTGTTGCTATAATCTAGAATTAAACATGAAAACCTCTAGATTGTGATTCTTGGGTCTGTAGAAATTTGTAAACAAATACATAATTTTCTTAAATATATGGCAAGCATTACCATTTATTCTTTAAATGCAGAGCTTTATGTTAGTTTATATGTTCACTCATCATGTTGACACCCATTTACGAAAAGAACAGTGGAAAAACCTTACCCAATAGATGACTATTTTTCAAAAGCAATTAATAAGAGACATTTTCATCTTTTCACAGCACTAAACAGGCAGCAAACACTTACAGGCAGTAAACAGCAGGATATCATTGGTATTAAATATACATGAAAATCTCTAAAACATTTAAAATGTTTTGAAAACTGAAGTATGTTACCCAGTGCTGACAAGACAGAGAATGTAAATTAGTTTAAAGCTGGGGTGGTGTTGAATATTTAAAAAAAAATAAAATAGTTCTGTTTCTTATTTTCTTCCAGAGACTAAGCATACAGAATAAGAAATCACACACACAAAAATAAACCCAGAAAAAATGACTGAGAATTGCTGTCTCAAACAGAAGTATAAACACTAAAATTCTAAAAATGTAAGAACATATCAGTTGTGTAAACTGGTATGTGGAGCACCTGCACTTTGAAAAAACTGAAATCCATAAAAATATGAAAAAGCGAAGAGCACCTGCACTTTGAAAAAACTGAAAGCCATAAAAATATGAAAAAGCTAAAAAAAAAAAAGGAAAAATATTAGATCTCACAAGTTTCTCTGGGATTTTACAACTCAATTGACATTTCCTGGAGAATATTTTGTTGTTAAGTTACATGATGTTACTGAATGCAATACCAACTTTTTTGATTTATCCAGGTACTAAATACCTGAAGCTAAAATCTCTCTTTGCTAAGCAAATGAACATAAATTTTGTCACTAAATAGATATTTTTAAACATTAACAATTAAAATGGCAATTTGGGCCCATAAAGAATGTCTTGAGAAGCTCTTAGACAAGTGCTATTAAGGAACTAACTACACCATGATTCATCCATGAAGGTATTTAAGGTTTAATTACAAAATTTTATGGTATACTTTTTATCTTACTGTCCTTATCTATAACTTCACCATGTTTTCAGATGTGTACAGGATGAGCATTTCTTCTCTGAAAGAAACTTCCAACTTTCTTTCTATGCACTAATTTTAGATCCTAAAAATGCCATGATAATTTTTATAATATATAAGGATCTTTTAGAGTTTAGTTAACAAATACTTTATATTCCTAAAGAAATCATTGTATCTTTCTTTCATAACATTCTTAGAATAGACAGAAAGCTCCTTTTAGTTTCTTTGCTGTATGTAAAGGAATTCTAAGAATAATGTTGAGTTGTAGAAGTGTGGAACATCTAGTACTCTGCACCTTCTGAACTGTATTCAAAAGATTCAAATGGCAGCAAGACACAAAAAACTATCATATCAAAAGCCACTCCTGCTAGATGTGTGCTGTCCTCCCAAACTGAAAGCCTCACTTACATGACCTAACAAACACTTATGGTTCAAGAGTCACAACTTGTTTACCACTGGTGTAGATGATGGGTAACATAATAAGAGAAAAATAATGCTTCAGATCATCTTATGGTTCAACTTAAAATTTAAATTAGTTTTTAAAATAATAAATAGAGCCTTGCTCTGATGAATGCCATTAGCATTTGAGTTCATGAAGATTAGATACAGTAATATTTCCTTTATGGGAGAGTTGATATCTACTTTACATATCTCCTTCCACCTCAGTCTGCAAAACAGTGTGTGTTTTCCTACAGTAATTATAAAATTTTGTCCTACAACAGAATTTGCATGGTGTGGAAGATATAACAAATAGGAGATGATAATGAGAATCTTCCTTTAACTCTAAGTTCTGTCCCTATTTTTATCATCAAAGCACTTTGCTTTACCCTGTAATTGCTGCTATTTGTAGTCAATAGTTAATGGTTTTTTTCCCATATAAAACCAACCACCTTAGATCTACAAAGCAGAGGAATGCAAAATACATTTGTCTCTAATGAGAATCATTAGCTCCTTTCTGCTGTTACCTTTGACAAATAACATATCAAAGAAGGTAATTGTAATTATATTGATCTCTCCTAAGTGGATTTGCATTAAGTGGTAATACAGGTATGAGTTCTAACCAAGTCTGGCACATAATCATAGCATGTTTTTTCTTATGAATATTTATTTCATAAACTTATATTTTGGAGAGAAGAAAAAAAAAAAAAACCAAGAAAAGCTATAATCACTGTCATTACCTAGAGTCAATACCATTGCCATGGAATGAATTAAGAAAACCCAAACTACATCAGACAAAAAAAAACATGGAATGGGATTTAGTGTTAAGTCTGTATAAAAGACATAGAAATTCTTATTCATAATTCTGCCTAATAGCCAAAATTTATTGCTATTTTGGTTGTGTTGCAAACATCTTAAACTGGTTTTCAAATTCAGGATTTTTTTTTTCTCTTTAAACAAGAGAAAACTAATTTAACTGACTAGAAATGCTTTTTTTACATAAAAGTAAGAAGACATTCCTGTCTGAAATTTCTGAAGCTTTACCTGGAACAAGTACATGAAAAAAATAACATTTATTCCCAGGGAGCAAATCTGTGTTTTAAATGCAAATCCTGATGCACACATACTTGACTGAAGACATATGTTATTGTTTCCATCTCCATTTCCATATTAACACATACTGGTATCCTTTTTTTTCTCACTAGCCTAAATTAATTTTGTCCTGAAACCTGAAGTTAAGAAGTGCCTTTATTCTATAAACACGTAGTAGTAGTGATCAAAAAGTAATATGCCTATGTTTAACAGCTGCACTATATACAAGCTGCAATATTTTTTAATGGGAAATCTAATAGAGAAGTCTAAATTTCATACTAACACTTGCTTGGAATATAATTATTCACATCTTCATTTAACCTTTTACTTGCTTACAATTATTTTTAAAGACTAGTTCAGCTGGTCACCTTCTTTTACAGCAACATTATCTGCAAATCTTATGTGTGGCTTGAGAGCAAAATACTTAATCACCATTTCCTGTTCTGATTATATGAAAGTAAATAATTATCAGGTCGGTTTTTGGTTGGTTGGGTATTTTTTGGAGGGCTTTTTGGTTGTTATTTTTTCTCCTATACTAATACCTCACTACTCAAACCTTAAAGTTATGTTTGGTTGCTCAGGACCTTAAAATAGGTCACCTAAAAGGTCTGTGAACTATGTATCCTTGTGTCAACCATAGAACACACAAGAATAAGGCAAGCAGATAGTTATACTTACCCTGAATATTCTCCCAAGATCAATGAATCTATAGTTCAGGCACTGTTTGAGACATAGATGTTCTTCTGACTGTTAAAACTTATCACATTCTACCTAGAGTAATATTCTTGGTCATTCCATCTCCATGTTCCTTGTGACCTACAACAATCAATGTAGAAACTGTGTAATTTAAGATCAAGCTTAACTACTATGGAGTAAGTGACAGAGCATTTGCACATCCACAGAAATTATACTCGCTACATTTCTGTCTTAAGATAATAGCAATATGGAGCTGTTTCAAAAGATTAGGGTATGTCTAAGTGCCTAATAGAGCTGATCATTATCTAGTAAAGGAAAACAAAATGTGTCTGATGACACAGATGATATGGAAACTCATATACTTTGTGAGCTTAATTTTTCCAGGCACAGCTCTGCAAGCTGATGAGAAGATACAAGTCCTGTCTAACCATTTTAGACAGGTCAGAACACCAAACTGTCTGTGTGTTCCTATATAAAAATATTTGAGGTTTTTTGTACAACTCCTTCAGACATATGATATTTTGTCCTTCCTTAAATTTCTCAATCATTGCAAATATAAAATTTAGATTGTGTAAGTATGTTTGCACATCCAATTGTAATAGCATTGTTAAAGGATGTCTGTCTTTTCAAAACTGAGGGATTTTTAAAGAAACACCCCAAACAACAAGAAGCAAATACAAATTTCCTTATGGTTAGTGTGTATAGATACTCTTCAAAGAGTATAAAGATATTTTCTTTCGTGTGCCAAACTACTTCTCTTTTTTAACCAATATTCTGGACAGGTGTGGGTAACAGAAATCATTCTTGGATGTTGAGACTGCAAAAGAGAGTTTAGAAGAGTGTAAAAAATCCTGTAAAATATATATTGGGTTTTAAGAGTTATCCTTTTGCATTGCATAGAGTTTCATGCTGATACAAATTCTTTCTAGCACTATTAAATTTGGACTAGGTTTAGCAATTTTCACAAGTATTTTCTAGGTGTAGGGTGTTATAGCATAGTTGAGGATTTTGGATCAAGGATATGATATGATTCCTCTCTGTCACTCAGGTGTTAAACATGAATTATAGAAGGTGATTACACCTGTCACCTTGCCCAAAGCAATGATATTAAGGTTTTACAGAGCTATCAAAAACCTGCTGTGTCAGAGATTAGTATGATTTCAAATTATTATCAAGAACAGGAGGATAATACTTTGAGTCAAATCATATTTGAAGGAACATGGGAAATAAAAAGAAGCTTCATCCTGTCAAAACCTCTACCTAAATGGCAGCTGTGGCAAAAAAACCCTGGGTTTTATTTTCACTCCTTTTTTTTAATACATATATAATTTTATTTTTTGATAGCATAGAAAAATGTATTAGAGTATGTTTTAAAAAAGATTTGAATCAAAACAAGTCTGTAGAAAAGAAATATTTTCTGTAGTAGGGGCAAAGTAAATGAATGTCATTCTGTGTAGTAACAGGGAAGGTGAAGAAAGGTTGTGTTTGTTGTCACTTAGCAATTTCCAAGACCAAATTCTCCAATTTGCAAGAAAAATACTAGGTTGGTTTGTTTGTTTTGTTTGTTTTCTCTTATTAGCTTCTATCACTGTGTCATATTCAGCTTGAAAACCAAAGTTTTCATCAGAGTGGTGGCAATAAAACTTTTAATTAACCTAAGCTGAAGAATGTTGTATGAGACAGTCCATAAATGAGATGGTAGTAAAACTGGACATCTCTTCGCTATTTCCACATATAACAGCACACAAACATATTCATTATATGATTTCTTCCCAGTGAGGAAAAAATTATGAGCAAAACCTTCTGCAAACAATGGAAAGAACTTTAGGTCTGCACACTCTGGTTCCCATGAATGACTTCACTTATACTGTTATTTGCTGGGAAAACAACACAGCAGTGCATAAGAAATCCAGGAGATTTCTGAAATATAACAAGGACAGCTTCCTTACTGAATTGTTGAGTATGGCTACTAGGAGTGGTGCATTTCTGGAGCTACATATAAAGAAGAGTTGTTTCAAAACATGACTATCAATGGCAGTCTTGGTTGCACCAAACTTGAGACCACAGTTTTAGGATCTCAAAGATCCTGAGGAAAACAAGTGGAATAAAGATCTGGATTTCAGAATGACAGATTTGAACTTGTTCAGGGAGTGATCCC
Source organism: Acanthisitta chloris (assembly GCF_000695815.1). Lineage (NCBI taxonomy): Eukaryota > Metazoa > Chordata > Aves > Passeriformes > Acanthisittidae > Acanthisitta > Acanthisitta chloris. Next base: position 6,489 of record NW_008659840.1, on the reverse strand, counting down.
TGTCTTGAGTCTGTCTTGAAGGGCAAATGAACTAAGGAATACTGGGAGATTTTCAGAAACAGCTTTCTTAAAGGATCTGTCCACCCATGCAGCCAGCATAACATAAGAACCAGCCTGGTTAGAGTTAGTAGAATTTAAAAACCAAACCAAGCCAAACCAGACTGCCAAAATCAAATTAACAAAAAACTCCAAATCAAACCAAAACCCTGAAAACAAAGCAACTGAAAACCCTGCCAAAATAAACCAAACCCAAAACAAAACATAAAGAAATAAACATATAAGAAAGGGATGGGCAACCTCCATAAAAGGTATGCAGAAACATTTATTGAGGATTCAGATGTGACATCAAGAGGCCAAAATTTCTGCTGGAGCTCAAACTGGTTAGAGATATGCAAAATAAGATGTCCTGTACCTATGTAAGTAGAGAACAACAAACTGGTTAGAGATATGCAAAATAAGGTGTCCTGTACCTATGTAAGTAGAAAACAGACAGACATGCAAGGAATATGTAGATTCACTTCTGAATGGAACTAGCAAGTTACTCACAAATAGCAATGAAAGGCTGAGATGCTTAATGTCCTATTTGCCTCAGTCTTCACAGGTAAGGTCAGTTCCAAAGTCTCTTTGCCAAGAGGCAAGAGGCAAAGAGCAAAGAATGATCAAGAGAACATCTGAACAAATTGGACATACACACACCTGCAGGGCCTGACAGGATACATGTCAGGGTGCTAAGAGACTTGTCTGACATCTTGCAAAATAATTCTCTGTCATCTCTGAAAGGGTCATGGAGTCCAAGGGGAGTCCTGAATGATCATGAAAGGGAAAATAATACATCCATCTACACACAGGGCAAAAAGAAAGGCCCAGGAAACTGCAGGCCAGTTAGCCTCACATCAGTCAATGGGAAAATGATTGAATAGGTCCTCATGGAAGATATTTCCCAGCACATGAAGGACAAAGCAAACAGTAAAAAGTGATGGGGAAAGGCAACACAGATTCACCAAAGATAAATTTTGTTTGACCAATCTCATTGTCTTCTGTGATGCTCAGTGGATGAAGGCAGAGCTGTGGATGTTGTGTGCATCGATTTGAGCAAAGCATTTGACATGATCTCCCACAACATTCTTGTTGATAAGCTGATCAAGATATGGATTGGAAAGGAATACCACAGGATAGATGGAAAACAGTCTAAATTGCCAGACTCAAAGGCTGGTAGTTAATGGTTCAAACCATTACCTGTTCATAAGTGGAGCTGCTCAGAGGTTGATACTCCATCTGTTAGTATTTGGTATTTTTATAAAAGGTCAGGATGATGGGATTGAAGGCACCTCCTAAGAGGGACACTTCTAATGCCTAAAAACAATTAGAGAGAAATATAAAAGGTCAGGATGATGGGATTGAATGCACCTCCTAAGAGGGACACTTCCAATGCCTAAAAACAATTAGAGAGAAGGTAGACATTCCCTCTTCACATGGTGGTAGGGTGAGAGGGCATAGGCACAAGCTACTTCAGGGAAAAAATCTGTCTGAATATAAGAAGAAATTCCTTATCATGAGAACTATTAAACATTGGGTAAGGTCACTCAGAGAACTGGTGAAATCTTCCTTCCTGGAAATATTCCAGAATTGGCTTGACCCTGCATAACCTAATCCAAGGCTTTACTTTCAAACAAGGGTTGGACCAGATGATTTCCAGATGTCCCTTCCAGCCTAAATTTTTTCTGATTCTGTGATATCTGCAAGAAATGTCTCTTACAACTGAAGATGGCAAGAAGGTGAAAGAATGTGGATGACATAGGTATGGCCCTTGGTCATAAGCTCATCTGAAATTCAGGATATACTCCCTCAGATTTGGTATCACATTAATAACTTTTCATGTAATTGAATCTGTGGTACAAAAGTAGGCAAAGCTGTTGAGGTTTTTTTAATGCTGTTGTAAATCACTATGGTAACACTCTTGCATAAAGAACTCTTGTGGTAGCAAAAGGGAAAATAATCTCTCTGGCTTCACCTTTCAAAATGTAGGCATCTAATCTAAACTAGCCATCCAGGATCTCATCATAATTAGTGTGGATAGACAGATGTCTCTGGAAAGAAAGATTGCAGACAACTCTTGCAAGACAGTTACCCATCATTTAGGCATGGCTAAAATGAAGTGAGATGAATTGTATTTTAAGTGACATGGTCAAGAAGTAATTATGACTTGAAAATATGTTGCACTGATTTTTTTCTGAAATGGAAGAAGTTTGAAAAGGGATGTACCATGTACAGGTTCATGTTCTGACTCAGAAACAAATGAGTTCAGATATTTAGGTGGTGTTTTTTATGAGGTGTCCAACACAATGTTACTAAGACCATAGAATCTGGTAGTAATGGAAAAAGGATCTCATTGAACAGAGATGGAAAGATAGAAATTAAGTCTTTGAGAAATGTGTTGGGACTAGGAAAAATAACCCACAACTGTTTTCTGTAGAATAGTGTGTCTAAGTTTAATTCTTGCTATTCCAGATTTCTATGTCCTTTTAGAAGTGTGGGAGTTTTTTTTATATCTAGTATACCAGAATTTATCACTGGTTTATAGTATAATAATTTTGATTAGTTTTAAGGGGATATTCAATTTTTTTTAATGATCTGTGACTTCTTTAAAAATAAAATAAACACTTCAGCACAGAATTGTCCTTGCCTTGTGAACTACTTGATTTATTCCTTGCCAGCAGCTCTGCACCTAAGGTCTTATTTAAAATATGTTGTCCACTGTCACTGCCTTAACTCCTTCCGTGTTTTAATGTTATTTCAAGGGGAGCCAGAATTGTTTGCCTTGGGCTTTCCACATGATTGTGGTCCTCTGCTTTTCAGATCAATTCCTGAGGCAAGAGATATAACCACTGCAAATCTTTAGAAACAATACTTTATTGGCTCCAGACATATCTGCTCTATTTTCAGGAACAAGTATACGGCAGAACCCATAGAATCTGTGGCTGCATAGATCTGTTGGGCTTGAAAGACCATTATTGCTGCTCCTGATTTTTGAAAGGGAGAGTGGAACATGGACAAAATGACAAAATGAGATCTCTTAGTGCTGGGCAATTTTGTACATTATTTCTATCTCAGTTACATAAATGGTAATTCTGAGAATGATTTTTAAATTATACCTGGTTTATGGATTCTAAACTCTTGAAAATGCAGTTCTGTGTTGTTTGTGATCCATGTGCTAAACAATGCTTAAAATTGCATCCATTCTGTAGTTCTCTTGGATACATGGATATTCTTATCCTTGGGGTTTTTTTCAGTTAAATCAGATTAAGCTAAAGAAATGAGCACTATGTATGTAAGACACATAAAAAAGAACATCACATTTAGATTGTTCAGTTTCTTTGCCTTTCTTAGCTCACTTCTCAGCCAAGCCAAAGATTGTAGTATGATCTATCTGTTTTTACATCCACAATGTTCTTGTGCAATAACTGAGACCCACAGTTCTATTGTCATCTGAGCTGAGCAAATTAGCTTGTGAGTAAACATTTTCTTAATTACTTTCTTCTTAGAACGAACCTAACTAAGAAGTACAAACAGGAAGCAGAATGTAGTGGTAATAACAGGAGCAAAACTGTTCAATGCCTGTGGTGTGGTGGGTTGACTTTGCTGGCCCCCAGGTGCCCACCAAGCCAATCTATCACTGCCCTTTCTCAACAGGACACAGGCAGGAAATCAAATCAAAAACTGGTGCATTAAGATAAGGACAAAGAACACATATCAATTGCTGTCACCAGAAAATGTGACTCAGCTTAGAGAAATTAATTTATTTCCAATAAGAGAGAAAAAAACCCAAATTTTAAAAACACTTTCCCCTCAGTCTTCTCTTCTCCCCAGGCTCAACTTCATTTCTGATTTCTCTACTTACTTGTCTCTGAGTGGCACAGGTAAATGAGGAATGGGGGGTTGAAGTTCATTCATGTTTTCCCTGCTACACCTTCCTTCTCACACTATTTCACTGCTAAATTGTGGGGTCCCACCCATGGGATGCAGTTGTTCATGAAGATCTCCAATGTCTGTCCCTCCCACAGGCTGTGGTACATCAGGAACTGCTCCAGTGTGAGTTCCTCTCCACAGGGCCAGAGATCCTGCCAGGAATCTACTCCAGTGTGGGTTTTTTGCAAGGTCACAGCTTCCTTTGGGGACACCCATCTGCTTCAGCACAGGGTTCTCCCTGGGCTGCAGATGATTATCTGCTCCACCATGGCCTTCCATGGGCTGCAGAGGGACAACCTGCTACAGCTTCCAGTGTCTTGTCATGGGAGCCACCTCTGAACCCCTCCCTGCTACCAGACTTCACTACATAAACCAAATACATATGGACACTGTGTGAGGGCTGTGAGGAGTCTTTAGGCTGTAAGAAAGTATAATCATAAGTCTATAGACTAAAGCCAACATGTCAGCTATAAATCTAATTTTTGTGCTACTATTCAGATAGTGTCATATCTGTTTGGGTTTTTTTTTTTCCAGTAATACACAAATAAATCAAAGTGGTTTTACATCTTGCAGTCAAGGATCTCTGTAATTAAATAGCCAGTTTACAAGGAATAAGATATGCAAGTCCAATGTCTCTTAGAGTTCTGTATCACCTACGTTTTTACTATCATATCATATTCACAGAAAATTATTCCCACATACAGTGATCAATGCTTGACAGAGTAAAAGGCCATTCTATAAACGGCATGAGTGTCCTAGGGCAATTATAGAACAGCTTTGTTTTCTGTATTTTCTTACCTGTATTATATTCAATATATTTCTGAGCATTTCATGATGTTTTTTATTATGAAGCCAGAGTCCCATTCATTACAGCAAACAGAACAGAAAACAGAAAGCATTCTCCTGGTTTGCATATATTACAGAATATACTCAGAAGCACAGATATGGACTCCTACTAGCAACAGATCACAGTATTTTTATGGACAAGTCTAAACCCAATGATCAGCCTAAATATGATTGTGTTTGTTTTCTCTGTTGCTGCATCTGGTAATTCTGCTTTTATTCTCAAGTGTTAATTTACATCAACAAACTAATTCATAATTGCTGTTGTGAATTATTTGATAATATATATCATTGTATTTGAATTTTGACACAGCCACACGGTCCTGGATGCAACTAAACATCTTGCATCTGTGATCCCAATTTCTGCAAATTGTTATAGGCTGCTAAAATCAGCTGTCTCTAGGCTACTTTGTGTGACTACATGGGTGGATTCACTTGTGTGTGTGTGTGTTTGCAGAAGTGAATGAGAATGCATATTTGCTTTTCCTTTCTGAGGAAACAGAAAACTTATCAAACATAAAGGTATACTGTGTTCTTTCATATGCAACACTGACATATACACTTGAATACCTTTATTTTTAGCTTTTCTGTTCTACCTGCCAACAGTTGAGTGCTGAGATGATGTAAAAGCTATTAAAAAGCCATATTTATACATTGGCCTGTTTATACTATTTTTGTGTTGAAAATCTATATTTTCCAATAATTTCTTAGAATTGGTAGTATAGCCATAAAAATTATTTTTTGAGTAAATTATCTCTTGTGGTTTGGTGATACATATATATGGCTTTAAACTGTTTCTCGTATTAGTCATTTCTTTATCATAGTGTGTTCAGTTTAGTAGGAACTCTATTTTGTGCTGGAGAGGAATATGTCCTTTTCTTATCTCTCACCCATCATGTCCAGCATTTCCAGAGCTGAGTATTTAATTTATTTCTTCATAAAATGTTCTCAAGAGGAATATTTCTAAGATTATTTTGAATACCAGCAAAATAATAATTTATAGATTGTGATGTTCGGTCAGTCTAATCTGAGTGGCAAATGTGGTCTGAAATGTCTTATTGTCTTTATTAAACTCCTATATATTTTACTTCCTGATGCTGCATACATTGGTGGAGATTTAAAATTCCCTCTTTTATTGATCAAGCCTTCAGTGAATGAGTTTATCATAAAGTTCAGACACACCACACTGAAAATAATTCACAGAATTTCTCATGATGTTTATACTCAGAAATAATTTGAATAATCAGGAGAATAACTACTAAAACCAGTGTACAGTGGACAGTGAGACATAGAAAAAGCTTTTGCTACTCAGAGAGGAAAAAGGCATTTTAGATGGAAGAATATGTCTTCATCTTTGTTGAAAATTTATTGAATTTTCTTCTTTGGCATTTCATCAGTTTTTAAATTCTTTTGTGTTGGCTGATAGTTTCAACTCTTTCTCCTTTGTTATCTAACCTTCTGTCAGGTATTTATTCTGCATGTGCATACTACAGCTATGAGCTAGGCTGATTTCCCTTTGTATTTTTGTGATGCCTTCTGAGACACTGAGGCAAAAAGAGTGATGAATATGAGAATGACAAGCATAATGTTAGTATCCAGCAAAGGTAATAAACGTTCTTTTTCCACTCTCATCCTCTTTCCATTCTGAAATTCAATAGAAACTATTGGGTTTAACATTCT